>NC_085031.1:3311987-3331987 GCF_963692335.1 Osmerus eperlanus
AGAGGATGTAGCAACAAGGACGTTTGAGGTGTGTGTGTGTGTCCAGCATGAACAAAGAAGGAGGACTCGAAAACAATTAACCTTTACCTGCTGCAGGCAATTAGCAAAACAGAACCCACTCGATGGTATGTCTGTGTTTTTCTCTGAGTGTGTGTTTCTACATGTGTGTTGGTGTGTGTTATTGTGCATGTGTCCATCCCAGGATGTGAATCACTCACCTACAACAGACCTGGATCATTACTTGAAATGTTCCTATTATGATGGTGCGTATTGAAGAATGCAGTGTAGTCAATTTAGTCTTGCAGACACTACAGACCTTGAGGATTACCATTGTGTGAAGCAGTGATTAGTTTTCATCATGACTTTGGTTACAGCAGTGAAAACCTTGTGTTCCCATGTTGAGGTAGCGTCATTGTAACATACATTATGGATGTTCACTACAGAACTCATCTCAATCCCACAAGCCCACAGGCCTATGCCAAACGTCCATGAGGACGCATCAGGGACATCTGTTCACTTACACCTAACAGGTGTTCCAGACACCTCTCTCTCTCTCTCTCTCTCTCTCTCTCTCTCTCTCTCTCTCTCTCTCTCTCTCTCTCTCTCTCTCTCTCTCTCTCCCGCTCTCCCTCTCTCCAACTCTATTTCCTAACTCTACTCCCTCCCTCCCTCCATCCATTCACCCCCCACATCACTCCCCACCTCGACACCTCTGTCCCCCAAATCACCTCCCAGGTCTCTCTCGTGCACCCCCCTCCAGCTGCGTGTGGAAGGCAGCACAGTAAAATACATATGGATGGACTGAGCTGCAGTGTCTATCCACTGATGTAAAAGGCTGTTGATGGATGATGCTCCAAACACCGCAGTCCATCTCTGCCAAGGGTGTTTACGGAGCCAGTTTACCAGCAGGGGCAATGTCTGGACAGTGGCAACATCAAGTACGACCCCCCCCCCCCCTCCTCACCCCCAACCCCTCCCCTCCAATCCCCGACCTGCTTTGCTGCTCATCGTCCAAAATCCTTGCATAGGCTAAAACAAGACTAAGTTCGACATCAAGGATGAGTTGGCAATGGAGAGAGTAGGCGTCACATGCTCTTCCCCCCCACACGCACGTTATTAAAAACAGACAGGTAATTTGCAAATGTTACAGTCACTGTTTGCAAATTGCCATTCCCGAGCCAATCTTTTCTTGCATACCAATATCATTGAAACAATATTGTTTCCACTGTGTCATGGTGTGCATTATTTGTGCCGGTTGGCAGTCAAGGTTGAAAACCATGGAAGTTAGTACCTATTCCTCATCATTACGCCAGTGCACACAACTACAAATAGCTTTTTCTCCATTAAGAAATTAAATGTCACAACAGCAAATATTTTCATCTCCTTTGTTCTTTTCGACTCAACATCCCAGAGGTTAATCTCTCAAGCTCATTGAGTTGAATGAAAGCGCAAGCATCTAACGTTTGTTGTGTACACTGAGGGCATCGACCCAGCTTCCGTCATGCTGGTTCCGGTGTTGTGTATGTTTAATGGCTGTCCATGGATGGCCAATCATCTGTGAGGCCTGGTGCGAAGGTTGTGAAGAGACTAAATACTTGAAGTTGCCATGGAAAGTGTGTGTGTGTGCATTTTGTGTGTGTGCTGTGTTTGTGTAAGTGTATGTGTGTTTGTGTAATTATAACTGCCTCCAGACACCACCGAGCTGTATTGATCCAGTGATGGCGAATAAGCTTATAGGCTCTTTGTGTGAGTGTGTGTGTGTTTATGCATGTGAGAGATTGAGAGAGAAGAAGAAATATAGAGCAGGTGAGAGAGAGAGAGAGAGAGAGAGAGAGAGAGAGAGAGAGAGAGAGAGAGAGAGAGAGAGAGAGAGAGAGAGAGAGAAGAGAGAGAGAGAGAGAAGAGAGGAGAGAGAGAGATGATGGTAACATAATAACATGGTAATATAATAAACTCGTGGCATTGGGTCCTACAACTGGACAACACAAGTGAAAAATGGCACCAGCAACATGACCAACAGCTCACATCAGCTGGGCAGGTGTAAACCATGCTCCCATACTAAAGACCGGCCACTTTGTCCTGTTCGCTGTCGTAACGGCAAGTAACGAGAAGGAAAGATAAATATCAGTCAGACTGTGTGGTTGAAGGGTGGATTCCGTAATGTAAGTATGCTTCATGTTTTGGTTCCCCGCAATGTTTGGGGCTATCTCGTTGTTACGATCAGTGACCTATGCACTTTTGTAAAGCTCTCTCTTGGAAGTCGCTTTTGGATAAAAGCGTCTGCTCAATGCATAAATGTAAATGTAAGTTGCGTGTGCGTAGGTGTAAACGGAAGTTGAATGAAAAAGGGGAGTCAGGGAGAGAGTGAGTCGAGAAAACGGGGGAAAAACAAATGCTGTGAAGGATGCCGAGGACGCGGGGGGGGGCGGAAAGGTCTGAAGGATCGGAGGTTTTTCGGGGATTATGTTTTGTTACATCAGCAGCCCTGGGTGTCAAGGCGCTGAGGAGCCAGAGGAATTCTCCATCCCTTCACCACCACAGCACCCCACCCCACTCCACCACCACATCAACCTCCACCTGCTACATTTGAGTAATTTAGCAGACATTTTAGTCATTTAGCAGATGCTCTTATCCAGAGCGACTTACAGTAAGTACAGGGCCGGGAATCGAACTGGCAAACCTTCTGATTACTAGCCCGATTCCCTAACCGCTCAGCCACTTACATTTCTCTCCGTCCCTCCTCCCTACCTCACCCCCTCCCCCTTCCCCTCTTCCCTCCTCCCTCCTCCACACCCCATCCCCCACACCCCGTCCCCAGTGTTACCTTCCAGGTTCAGGGCTCTGGTTGGCTGCTTACAGGCCTGTCTGATGCCAGCAGCAGCAGCAGCAGCTGCTGGTTTCCTGTCACCCATCCAGACCGGAGCCCCGTGAGCTTCTGTACTGCTGCAGCAAACACACCGCCACGACCGCGGAGAAGGAGGAGAAGGAGCGGGGGAGGGAGATGGAGGGAGAGTGTGTGTGGGGGGGGGGGGGCGGCGCCTAAATGACGGAGAGGGAAAGAAAGGAGGAATAAGAATAGGTGAGATGTGAACCCTCTGATTGCTTCAAACCAAATCTAATCTAATTTCCCAGATTGCCTCTCTGAATTCCCATCTCTACCGAACACAACGTTAGACCACTTTCATAGATGGCAGGTGGCTCCGATTCAGTGCAAACCCGGTTTGGGATACAGGCATAGAGAGTCTCCTGAGACTCTGGGAGAGAGAGAGGCAGAGAGAGAGATAGAGGGAGAGAGAGAGAGAGAGAGAGAGAGAGAGAGAGAGAGAGAGAGAGAGAGAGAGAGAGGTGTGGATTGAAGCGATGTAGACACAGATCCAAGTAGGAATGAAATTTGGACAAAAATATGGATAGAAAGAATAGTGAAGAATAGGGTGGAATGGTGCAGAAAGGGAGAAAGGTGGGATGACTCTAATTCAGCAGACCATCCTTCTGCAGTAACAGATCCTACATCTGTGTCTGCAGAAGGAGGGAAGTAGGGAAGGAATGGAGTGGAATGCAGCAGATGTGTCGAGGAGAGAGGGATGAGGAGAGGAGAGAGGTCAAGTATGCCCATCGTCTGCTCTCCGGGACCCCTTGCAGTGAGGAAGGTTGCCACGGCAGCTGTCGCGGTCATTACAGGAAGTGGCGGTGCCTGGCTGGTACTCACCTCTCCACTCCACTGCTCTCCCCCAAAGGTTCGAATTTGTTTGTGTGCATATGATCTCCTCCAGGGAACACGTGCATTGCAAAAGTAAAAAAAAAAAAAAAGAACAAAACAAGAGCATGTTAACCCAGACAACATTTCAGATAGATGGGTTGGTTTTTACCGATAATCCTTGCTCTAGTTGGTGACAGCCAACAGTGCTTATGTGCTCACAGTCATCTGGGATCCAGGCTTCTCAATCTCAAGTGCTATGCTTAAAGTTATTCCTTTATGTTTGACGTATGTATTTCATACGAGTGTCATCGTATGAAAGAGGGACAGAGAGAAAGAGAGAGAGAGAGCAAAACAAATTGAAAGAGAGATAGAGGAGGAGAGACAGGCAGAGGGAGAGAAAAAGTGAGAAGGACAAGCCGAAGTGAGCGAGGAAAGAGAGAGAGTACCAATCAAAGCAGTGGCCCGGCATCCAAGCTCTACATCAATAGCAGAGGTTGAACGCCTGTCTGCCCTCACTCCCCCGAATTTAACATAATATACCACAGCCAAGCTGAGATCAAAGACCGGCATTTCTTTAACACAGCTCTGTAATCCAAAACAGAGTCCATTTTTCTACCAACACTATTTATTAGCTGCCATCTTAAATACCATATGCCAGCCATAGCACCAAGAGCTAGCGTAGGACCCCAGAGAACAGGAACTACAGGATCCAGAACTTAAACTAGCATGAGAACCCAGAACAACACTAACTAACTAAAGGACCCAGAACAACTGTCCTAGTCCCACGGTTGAGCCTCATGCCAACATGACAGTTAATCCAACTTGCTATCTGAGAAACAAGTAGCCCAACTTCCTGTCTGAGAAACAATTAACCTAAAGTGTACAGTAGATAGTAAGAGGTAAGGAGGGTGATGAGAGGGAAGGATGTCTAAAAAGAAAAAGGGAAGAAAGGGGTGGAGTGGGAAGGAAAACGGAGACAGGAGGGAAAGATGGAGAAAGTTGTAGTTGGGAAAACCGAGAAGGAAGATGATAAGACAGGAAGGAGGAGAAAGACAGGAGTAAAAGACAGTAGAAGAGGAGAGAGGGGAAAAGACCGAACGGTGCGGAAAGAAGGAAGAGGAGAGACGGCAGCGGAGAGATATGAAAAGAAACGGGTGAGAACAGAAAGAGAAGAGAGAGAGAGAGTAGATGGAAGAGCGATCACAGGTCGCTGACACTGATGACAGGGTACTGGTCACTGACACTGTCACGAAATGGAGAACACACGAAAGGTCAGTCTTTGTTTGTCTGTGTCGTCGCACATTTGCTGCTCTGGTTCAGAAAACAAAAACGGCAAGTGCCAATGATACCTCACTGACGAGAGGTGACATCATTGCGGCCATGCATACATTGTCCCTCATGCCAGGAATTGATGTTCGCTAAAGAAATTGAGTTGTGTGGGGAATTTGGGCCATAAAGAGACTTGTCTGTTCAATGATTTTCCGTTCAGATTTCTCCTGCCTTCTTTTACCATTTATAATAATATCAAGTGAGGGATTTTCATGGCCAGCATACTAAATGGAGCTCAATAAAAAAAAGACTGTTTTGTGATGGGGATACATTGAGAGATAGGGTTGGAGAGAAGACAAAGATAGAGAAACAGAGAGAGAAAGAGAGAAAGACAGAGAACTACAGAGAAAGAAAGTCATTGAAACATTTCGTGACACAGGAGTGTGTACAGACACATAGTTTGGGGTAATGTTACGTGTGCTCCATCACACATTCTCCATGTTGGAGTTCAATGCCAGTGCTCAGCAGGAATACAGCTGGGATGAAGTGTCAAACATATTTACAGTTACCAAATTGATGGAGTTAACTTTAGAATCTTTCATTAGAACCTGATCTCATTTTGCACTATGCTGCCCATTCATATTCTTATTCTATTTTTATATATATTTTAAATTGTTTTAATTTTGAGATTGTTTAGTTCCTAGAATTAGTTAGACTATTGTACTTTTTTACTTTTAATTTAAGATTCGTACATGTTTATTGTTTGCACACTCCTGCAACAGTAAATTCCATGTTGGTGTAAACCTACATGGCGAATAAACCAAATTCTGATTCTGTAACAGACATGAACAAATGGAGGGCATGGCTAAGCATTTATCATCTTATGTTTTCTGTTTACTTCATCAAGATTTCACCAATATTATATAATATGATATTTGGAATATGTAGACTGTGTGTGTATGTGAGAAGGTCAGAGAAAGAGAGAGATAGTTAGATAGAGAGAGATAGGGCTTAATTCATGCAAACAAAACTATATGAATTTGAAGGGATGGAGCAAGAGCCAGAGCAAGAGAGAGAGAGAGAGAGAGAGAGAGAGAGAGAGAGAGAGAGAGAGAGAGGAGAGAGAGAGAGAGAGAGAGAGAGAGAGAGAGAGAGAGAGAGTTTCTGATAAAAGGGGGTCTTAAAATGTCTGCAGGATGGGCTCCATCCAGCTTTAAGACCAGTGCACCAGATTGAGAATTAAGTCTGAGGACTGTAACCAAATGCCAAGTACCTTAACTGTGATGGATTTAACCCATTGTCAGACCTACAATAGGTTCCTCACAATAAATCCATACACATCCAAACACAGACCCCCCCCCCCCCCCCCCCACACACACACACACACACATACATACATACACACTCAAATCCATGGAATTAACCGGCCACACACATGGAATTAACAACTCCATCTTTAGATCCCTACTCCATCTCATTCCCATCTCATACCCAATCTTCCATTTAAGCAAGGGATTGGGAGATAAGTTTAGCCCTCCTTGAGTGATTGGTATCTTTAGCTGCCCCTGGGGGTTGACCCCCCCCCCCCCACACACACACACACACACACACAGACATACACACACAATCTCCCCCCTCCCGCGCTCCCTGCCCTTGGTCTACATCCAACGGAAGGACAACAGGGTCCATTGGAAAAGTCCGAACACACACACACAAATAAACTTTGTTTTTCTATTCATGTAAGCAAAGCAGCCAGCAGTTATCAATCCTGTTTGTATCAAAAAGATGCAAAACCAAGAAAGAACCATATTGTACAAAACAGATAAGTAGTGCAGCACCGGCAGGGTGACACAGGAAGTATGACTACAGGAAGTGACAAACCCATCCCTGTCTGTCCTCTGTGTTACCAGGTTACACTGCTGCCTGCAAATGTGATCTGCTGCCGGTGCCCCGTGGTCATCCATCACTCTGCGGGATCTCCAGACTGGTTGTCTGACGACCAGGCCCCATCCCTCAGACAGACAGGCAACACAGCCGGGCCGAGCCATCCCTGGTTCAACCCCCCCCACACTCAGTAAAAAGCTGTTACCCGCCTGAGTCATTCCTGGCCTCTTCATACCCGCCCCCCCCCCCTCCCACGCAGACCCATACCTCCTTACTCCTGCATTCATTCATTTCACCATGACTCCTTCCCTGCCTTAATCCTTGCCTCTTTCCCTTCCTAGTTTCCTGCTTACTTCCTCACTTTTTTATTCTCTTCCCCAATCCCCATCTCCCCAGCCAACTTCCAACATTTCACATCCATGATCTCATCCAACATCCATCCAGTTATTCATTCATTGATATATTGGTTGTCTGTTTCATTGGCTTGTAGTGAATTGGAACGGAAGGAGCTGATTAGTTCATAAGTCTGTGTATCACGTCGCTTACCAGGCAGAGATTGATCCCATTGACTTCATGTAATTCCTTCCCTAGCCTCTGATTCCGTCGCATGACTGGCCTTGTTATAAAAGCCTTATCCAGGATCATACAAAATAAGGGATTTTACCACCAAAATGTGTTTTGTCAATCTCCTCTTCTACACACCGAGGCAGTTTATCTGCCTCTAAATCCAGAACAGGTGTGCTATCAGCGCTTTACAGAACAAGCTGAAGAATCCCCGCTGTTCACTTCAACAAATCAAATACAGACTGTAAACTAAAAGAGATTGGTTATTCTTTTTTCTTTCTCCTCCACAATCTGTCAGAGAGTTAGTGAGACCCTCTTAGCTTGCTCTCACTAATTATCTGAGCCAGGAAGAGGCAAGGATACGATGGAGAGGTACCGAGGTACCTTCAAACGTTCACAGGAAAGTACTCTGAATCCCCCGCCGACGTAAACAAGCCAAACAACAAACCAACAAATAAACAAACAGACAGACAACTACATTGAGATAACCTCAGTATGGAATGAGGGAAAAAACGCCCACTAATCAGTCTCTGCCTGTTGTACACTGTTTGCGCATGTTTTGCAGAGATGTAGATGTTGTGCGTTAAGAAGTTTCCTATGTGCCGCACAGCTAGCGGGGTGGGACTGAGGACATTCACTGCAGCCCCCCCCCCATGCCACCACCAATCCTCCACCCCCGCCCCTCCACCCCCGCCCCTCCACCCCCGCCCCTCCACCCCCACCTGTCCTAAGACTTTGTGGCAGGTCATCCGTGTTGTCGGGCTAGCTGCTGTCTGTCGGGCTGCTCTCAGGGGATTTGGTCCCTAAGCCGCACGTTGCATGCTCAAGCATTACCTTATCAACTTTATCAATATGGGAGAGCATCGCCAGGGCGACGAGCAGAACAGCGGTCCAGGGATGGGACGGTGGCACAGAGCCAATCGCCTGCTGTGGCAGACCGTGATTATCCCCCCTCCCCCTCCCTTACAAAACACAAAAAGCTATATGGGGTGTGCATGGGGGACGGGGAGGGGGGGAGGGGCTCAGCGTGGGAGGGGCTCAGCGTGGGGGGGCTGGTGGAGGAATGGGAGGGTGTGCTCCTCTTTTGCTGTAGAGGTGAACACCAACAATAACGCACAGCTACGTTTCCTTTTTCTCATTCCAAATAAGGTTCATTGTTGCAGCAGAAAAGCAGCGTGTTAATCAGAGCTCTCCGTGATGCCAACCTGGCCCGGGTGAGTGTTGCTGTCCGTGGTGCTGAAAGGTGATTTCAGTTTCTGTTCATGGTTGAGTGGGGAAGACCAGACTTTGTTCATGCTGCTAATGGCTCAGGCCACATGAACTACCTGCAATAGATTTGTCAGTCACAGCCACCTCTTACACAGCATACCAGTCAGTGAAAACTAGGACCTTCACAGGGGTGGGGGGGAAGTGGGTTGTAAATTGCCTATAATTTCCTTCTCTTGTTATCAGAGTGGCGAACATGATGGACATCCAATAGAGTATGAGTGACGGTAATTGCTACCGGTGTCATACCAGCCCGTCTATAAAAAACAAGACAAATAAATAAATCTCTAGTCTTCTAGGCCCACTTAGCCTAATTCACTTTTTTTTTTACCTTCATAAAAAGGGAATTATTTAGCCAAGTAAATTCATTCTTTCTTTCGAAGAGAGCTTCTGACAACTGGAGCACCAGCATTTGAACCGCAAAGGCATATCACAAAACGAACCGTGAAAAAACCCCACCACGGAACTCCTTGTCTTTAAAATCGGGCCCAAATCCCGGATCTTTTTTTTTTTTTTGGGAGTTGGGGAAAGATGTGTCAGTGAGCGTGTTCATGGACGCAGGGCGCTTATCCTCCTTTATCTCCCAGAGAGATGGAAGGCGGCAACCACGCATGCAGATGAATAAATGAGGTCTTTCGATGTGAGGAACAGAGCCATAATTTGATTTACTGGCTTTGTCACGTCGGTGATGCATCGTCGACGAAGTTTCGCCTTTCGCCGTGATGGTATCGGCCGGAGGAAATGGGTATTTAATTTATGACGCAATAACCAGGAGACCAGATTCATATTGGCCACACGTGATCCACCGCTGGACGGTGATCGTTTTTGCTGTAACGAAAAAGCATTCAGCCAAACAAAGCGTGGAGAAACGCAGTTATGATGGGAAAGCAAACACGGCGTGACGGGGATAACAAGAGCGTCTCGTGAGCGCATGCTTGAAGCGGTTATGTTGAAGAGCTGTGTCATCACAGACCACTTTCAGTTTCAGTTGTCAGATAAAGTACACTTGTTATGATCGCAACCACGTGTTATCACAAACACGACACAATTCCGGAACAGTGAAAAAAATCTGTTTGACGCCGATCAAGACCTTTGATGGGTTAAGACTCAACCCTAGGCGTGTGTGTTTGGTGTGAAACAGATTCAATTCTGGGGTTTCAAATTGGTGTTGGAAACCTACTGGTCTCCTGGCAAATATTTGGTGTGACCCAGATTCAATTTCTGTTTTGTATCTACACAGGAGCAGGGAGGAAGTTTGAGAATAGAAAAGGAGTGTGACGCGAGGAGAGGAAGTGATGGAGACGGCGGAGAGGAAAGGAAATGGAAAGGGTACAAGAGAGAAGGATGATAGAAGGACAGGGAGGAGGGAGGGAGGGTATCTCAGTTTACAGATGTATGCTCAGGAGGGGTTGGAACCTAAAGGAAGGCTGTACTGCCTGAGGAAACACACACACACACACACACACACACACATACACACACCGTGTCCCCATATGAATTCAACTGCTTGGCTGTTTTCACAGGCTTTGGAGAACAACAAAGAGACTTTCAAGCCTGTTTGAGGGATGGGAGCATAACACAGACCCTGTAAAGGGAGTAGGAGCGCAAACTACAAAGGAATCCAGTGGGTTGGAGCGAGAGAAGAAGAAGAAGACAAAAAAAAAGGAAAGCCAACGGATGCTCCATCGTCTCCACGTAGGACTGAGTGAGACAGAGTTGAGATCCATAGCGGATGTGGGTGAGGTACAGTACTGTGTGTGCATGCCAAAGTGGCATGTACAGCAGCAGAAGGATTTCAGGGACTGGTAAATATGCACACACAAGTTGGAGTAGGAGTTCAAGGATGTCAGCAGATGGTGTGTGGTGTCACACTGGAGGGGAACGCAGGGAGGACGGTGACGGGGGTTCCACATGCCTCACGACACGGACAGCCCTTCCTAGATCCTTCATTATGGAGAGATGGAGAGAGAAGGAGAGAGAAAAGGAGAGATGGGGAGAGAGACAAACACAACAAGCGTGTGTGTGGGTGTATGTGGTTTTGTGTTGAAGTAGAAGCTTGCCAACATGACATATCATCACGCATTCCATAGCATCTCTCTTAATATGACCTTGAAAAGAAAGACATTGTAGCCTATCCATCTGGAAGAAATCCTTCTGCCTTGTGTACTGTACCACAAAAATCAGAACATGTACATTTAGAAGGACAACTTTCAATAAAACCAATAAAAAGTCTTGTAGACCATATCTCCAATTTAATGACCTCTTCTCTTGGATTAGAAGGCCAAATATTGTTTACGCTTTCTTGAAAACAGCTGGGAGGACTCCATCGGGCTTTGACATTTTCAGCTACAAATCACCAAGCCGAGCGACCGAGCTGTAGCAGCACCTCTGAGATCCGGCCGCCTGGTTCTGGAGCAGGGCCCAGACTTCTCTGTCCTCGGGCTGCCAGTCTTTCTGCCTGGGGAGCGCTGCGATGTTGAATCAGAGGGCCGAGGTCTCCCGACAAACGAGCGTTTCCGATTAAAAACCAAGACGGCGCCGTTACGTGATGCACCAGATGATTCACTCCAGTATGCCATTACTCATCTCTTCACAGTTCATGTTCCCCGAGGAGGTTGTCCTGAGGAGTATGATAGCCCAGTATTATGTCTTCATCTGCATGAGATGTCCTCAGATCACATTGAGTTCAGCTTCTCTCCCTATTTTAGAGCTTTATGCCTTGGCATCATCGCAAACTTTTGATTCCCAATTACCATGTCATCAAGCACCTAGTGCGGCCATAGCTCACCCTTCCACGTCTGTTGATGATGATGTGATGTGCTATTTAAAAGTACGAACGTGGGAAAAACAGAACTCGAACAGTAGCTGATTATCGAATCGGTTACCGTGGACGCTCCCCGTTAGCCGTCGAGATGAGAAACAAAACCATCGACTCGGAGGACCAAGAGCGTGTAACTGTTGATTGAGGTAATGTAAAAGAGGAGAGGAAATGAGAAGCTCCCTGAGGTGACTAGCGTGCGGGTGATATGGATTTTCCAGCTGCGTATTTTGGAGGTGATGTGCGTTTGGCTGTGATGCTATTATTGTGCTGTTGTGAAAAACAGAGTTGACCCTCACTGTGGCCTGTGGAACAACAGTTATCTCTAAACAAACCGCCAGATGGTCTGCTTGGCGGACAAACACACATTGTCCTGGAGGGTAGTAGGATAGCCACTGTAGTAGTGTTTTCCAGGATAGCAGAGATGGATGGTTAGCCAGTCCCACTCGTTTGGAAATAAATGGAGATTTGGGTTAGCTTGACATGCTATCAATGTTCGTTTACAGTCTGGATTAGCGGGTCACAATGGCATAGTTGTACAGAACAGCAGGCTAGCTGGTCGTGATCTTGCATGGTTACAAGAATTGTCTTCTAAGGTAGCGGAGCAGGTAGGGATGTGGTATAAAGAGGTTGAATGTTTTCAATGTTGTCTCAAAAGGTTGTGAAGGAAGTTATCCCAGAATGTTTCAATAGTAGAAGCAATATTAGGTATATGCTCATGTCTAAGCAACACAGACCTCAACTGACTCAACTGAACCATATACTAGGAACAGGGCCGGAGTGGGACTCATTTTCATGCCTTAGACCAGCCCACTTTAAATCACAACTTATCAGCCTACAGTGGAGATATACAGTATAGTTTGTATAGCTTTTTATGTAAGATGCACTATTCTTTACAACAGCAAGGAACCTTCTGGGCACATTACTGGGTCCTGGCACTGTCACTGACAACTAAATCAAATTTTACAAATTAAATCCAAATCATTTCAAGCACAAGCTCCCCTCCCTACAAAACAAAGGTATTCTGATTGTTTTTAACATTTAGCAATCCTACCTGACCACTCTGAAGTTATGGGCTCCTGCATGGCTGGCGCTTGGTACTGCCTCTTCCTCTCTGCAGCAGCAAACTGGTCTGCTGGCTGCTGCTTAGGCTACTAGAGACCACAATAGAGAAGTGTCTAACAAGCGCATCACGATATACCCTTTTGCATTTAACAAAACACATTTATATCATATGCACTATATGCCATAAGCTCACGTTGACTTTCAAAGTGAATTGTGGTTTGTAGGCAACGTTATACATTTTGTTTTGCATGCCTGACATTTTGGCACTGTAGCCTAAGCTAGCATACCTGCCTTATCGTCACCATCTTCTGGCGCTTGATCTGTCCCTGCACTCTCAGGCTCAAGCTGCGAGCTCTGTTATGCTCTGAAACAAGCTGCTGAGTTTGGCATATCGGGCGTAATCTTTTTTCTGAGTTTTTACTATATCTTTTTCAGCTCCACCATTTCTCTTTCTATTCTCAATCTCGTCTTTGTGTATGTACGTATGTCTTACTTCATCTTCTACCAATTTGTAATCAGGTGGACAATCATAACCTCCTGGGGACCTGGGATGGGATCGACCAATTTGAGATTTGGCAGGGGCCACTCACCCCCAAACCAGCATCCAAGTGTTTGGATGTTTCTGTTTCTGTTGAGCTGACCTCTGAGCAAATTTTTGTGGAAAAGTGTATCAATAGCAGTGTATGCAAGCGTGCAACAGAGCCCACGCTTCTGCAAGTGTCGCCTACATGAGTACATGATTTAGTTATAGTTACCGACCCTGTCATCGGTCCAGCCCTGCCTACCGGGAATCTTCCCGTTCTCCCGATTAGCCACTCAGGGCTTGACCTAGAACAGTGGTTCTCAAACCTGTCCTCAAGTACCACCTGTCCTGCACGTTTTAGATGTTTCCCTGCTCCAACACACCCGATTCAAATGAATGGGTCGTTATCTAGGTATGCAGAAGCCTGTTAACGACCATTCATTTGAATCATGTGTGTTGGAGCAGGGAAACATCTAAAATGTAGATGAATGTTTTTTCATTAGATGAAAAAATAGGAAAACTCCTGAAAACCAAGCTGGCTCCTTTAAAAACTTCTCAAACTCCTGCAATCTAGAGTTGGCCCTCTTTGCACGTGAGGGAAGAGGGCCAGGGATTCTGAGCAAATTACGTCTTCATTTCAACAGAACCCTCCAAATTACTGCCAGGGCCAGCAGTTTCGACGCTCCGTTCTATGATGACATGACAAAAAAGACAAATTACTGCCTGGACGGCTCTGACCCCTGTTGTTTACATCCGTCTTATTACTATTCAGCGCAATTAATCTACAGAGTTTTGGAGGGTAGGGCCCTGGTCCTGTCTCACCACTGGAAGCAGGGGAGGAAACGCAGAGCAAGGAAGGAGGGAAAGGGATGGAGAACAAGTTCAGGAGAGACAAGAGAGGAGAGAGAGAGGAAGGAAGATTAAAAGACTGAAAATGAGAGGGAAAGAGAGGGAGAAAGTGAGAGAGATAGAGATAGAGAGAGAGAGAGAGAGAGAGAGAGAGAGAGAGAGAGAGAGAGAGAGAGAGAGAGAGAGAGAGAGAGAGAGAGAGAGAGAGAGAGAGAGAGAGAGAGAGAAAAAGAGAGAGAGAGAGAGAGAGAGAGAGAAAAAGAGAGAGAGAGAGAGAGAAAGATACTTAGGGTGAAAGAGAAGGAGAGAGATAGAAAAAGCCTGAGAATGAGAAAGCAAAAGAGATGGAGTTCAGGCAGACAGTGGGATGGCATGCCAGGAACTAAGTGCTGACACAGGCGTTCCATCATCCAGGCAGAAATACAGCACCTGAGAGGGGGAAAGCGAAAGAGAGAGAAAGAATGCGCGAAGCCGGATGTGGCATTCTGACAAAGGAAGTCTCAGGTTTGTTACGGGGTAGCAGAGTGAGTGGACCCCGACACAGGACGAAAAGATCAAATAAAGGAACATTTCATGAGAGACAAGGTGGTATTGGACATGCGGCCAGGCAAGAGGAGTTGGCCGAACATACAGGGCTGGGAGGCAAACCAGGGCGACAGGGCAGGAAGGCAGGCAGGCAGGCAGACAGGAACCGGGGAGTGAAACTGTACAACAGGAGATAAGTATGAGTACCAAGACTAAGTATTCCAGGAAATGAAGCAGTGCAGCCGAGAACAAGGCTGAAGTAGGAACACAACAAACAATCTGGCGATGAGTGGATAAAGACCCGGAGTCGATATACCGATAAAAAGGCAGGTGCATATATTGAGAAGGTGGAGAGGAAAACGTGGTTTGGATCAACTGGATCGTGGTGCCACGCCCACACTCATACAACCAGGGACAGAGACAGGCAGGGGGACACAGGGGATAAGGGACAAACGGTGTGACAAGATTCAAGAGGGAACTCTGAACAGATAAGGGAAAGTGCGCCCTCTAAACTATCTGACAACTCTCAGAACACTTCACCATTCCAAATGGGAGAAAACATAGCTCTATATCAGATAGCAGCAGGGGGGGTCAACTTCTTCTCCAGGGCGTGTATCGACCCCCACGACTTGTCGTTTTTACCTCTTTTGGGGGGTCCAAGTCTTTATTAGGGGGGTCAGACTAACCCCCCCCCCCCCCGTAATTTGCGAAAATTTAGAAAGGGCGTATGTGTGCGTGTGCACGTGTGACGTGAGCATGTCTGTGCGTACATATTGAGCTCCAAAACCGGAACAAGTGGCCTCCTCTTTCCACAGGTGAAGGCAGTGATTGACAGACTGTCAAACACCAACTAAGCATTACTGCTGTGGCACCAAAGAGCAAGGTAATATCGATGGCGTCGTTCATCACTGTACACCTCCTATTTTTGATACCGTCACACCTAGCTATTGCGTACATGCCTACAAAGCCACACATTGCATCAGCAGTGCTAATGCCTGGTGGGTCGGAGAGTGATTTGCAGTAGTGAGGAGGTCTATAAACGGGTCTCCTGGTACCAGTCCAGACAAAGCTCCGATGTCAATCATGCCCCATCTAGCTTCGGCAGCTCAGCTCATCCACTTTCATTCCATTAAATGGCTCAGTTATTCAGAGGCTACAGTAGCAATAGAGAATACCTTAGGGGAGTGGGGGGAAGGGACACACACACACACACACACTCACGCATGTGCTCCCACAAATATGAGGGGTCAATTAGGAAAGATTTTTGACTGTTGTTACACAAACACGTGCGAAACGTGTACGCATTCACATTTGTAACGTTCACGCAGGCATACATTTACATTTAGTCATTTAGCAGACGCTCTTATCCAGAGCGACTTACAGTAAGTACAGGGACATTCCCCCTGAGGCAAGTAGGGTAAAGTGCCTTGCCCAAGGACACAACGTCATTTGGCACGGCCGGAATCGAACTGGCAACCTTCAGATTACTAGCCCGATTCTCTAACCGCTCAGCCACCTGACTCCCAGGGCATACATACTGCTGTAAGCTCACACACATACATGTGGAACGCACACACACATACTCGCGCGTATGACAGATACACATGAAACGGGCATGCATAACGAAATGCTCAAAAGTCCTATAACACAAGTCTCAAACTGCCATGCACACACAGGCAAACACATACATACACACATAGTTTTGGTTTGTTTGTTTACATCTGCTTTCAATTGGAAGTGTGTGCTTTTGTGGCCCCGCATCAAATAATGACATCCTGTCCAGAGTGTACGAGTCATCTTGAGCAGAGCACAGAGGAGAAATCACCAGATATCAAAGTATCGGTTTCACATAGGCGTGTCGGGAGATACTCGCTACAGTGTAATGAGATAGGAACATAAGGTATGAAGCTGAGCCATCCCTCTGTCAACAGCACCGAGAGAATACCGATTCTCATTTGTGCCCTTCCGCCAGCGATAGAACGCCACTGGGAGATAGTCGGTTGCACATTCAAGAAAGTGCAGGACAAAAACGACTTTGATAGGAATTCTTTGAAAGTAATACGGTGTAGTCGATTGGATGTGTTAAAAGGCATGCCAAAGCTTTCTATTCAGACTGTACGAAGACCATTTCTTGGTGAGTATGGTAAAACCAATCATGAACGACCAAAAAAAAAAAACACTCACTCTCTTTTAATCAAGCCTACATGTTTAAACATCAGCACCAAATTGTAAATTTTATACAGAAAACAGGCAAACACTCGGATAAGTACTTTCCCCCCCCCCCCTCAATAATCATGCAAGATTAGATGAGATGAGAGCCCTATTTTTTAGAGAGGTCTTTTATTCTGTAAAACTGTTTATATTATCATCAGAAGCCTATGAGAAGCAGTTACCAAAGCATTATCTAGGACATGGATGTCGTTCTTCTCTCACATTTCAGAGAGACTTCTTTCAACATAACAAAGAGTTGCTCCTTTGCTAACTAGCCAGCATCACACAGTGTGTGCTTGTGTTTCATGGCCAAGGCCATGTCCTTGTTTATTCCCTCGTGGTTCCATTGTTTGCACCCTGTCATTCTCTGTGTGTGACTGTGGTGTGGGCGTCCGTGTCTCTCTCCCTCTCTCCCCTGGTTCCTTGTTCTCTCATAGCCGTGTTTCGTACTTTAATCACCCACCTGTTGTAAATTATCATCCCCTTCTTGTGTACATGTCTGCTCCCCTTGTCAGTCTTTGTCGGATTGTTAGTCCTGTTTCCGGCTTGGGGGTAGTTTGTTCCTTAATCTTCCTGTCTCTACAAGTTCCTTGTGTTTTTTTTGCCTGGAGGAATGGTGGGACTATTCAGTTGGGTTGTGCGTTTATAAGTATTAAGTGATTGGAGAGAGAGTTCAACAAACTCTCTGGTCATAAAAAAATACCAGCTCCGACACACAGTAGTACTAGCAAAGGCTCTTTGAAGGTCAGAGGACAGTGTTTATTTTGAATATGTTTTGTTATTATTGGCAGGCGGTTAATACATCATAGACCTGTGACTATCATGTGAATGGATGAAAAGACAGATTATATGAACAGATTAAGAGGCAATAGCTGATCTACTGATGCTGATTAACATAAGGATTGTACATAGGAAATCCCATTTTACCTCCACAAATCACAGCAGTTTGTCAACGCCAGGTCTTCTGGGGGTCGACAACAATTTCATTTGGATGTCAAACATTCAACGGGATCGATGTGTGATGGGCAGTTTAAATACAAAGCAGGAGAAGAGAGGCCAAAGGAGACAGCACGCAAACATCGACTTACATCAGAGCAACATAGAGCTTTTGCTGTGTGCCATCATAACAGCCATGGTCATATCCAACACGTCAGGATATCAACACTGCTTCACTCTCAATTAGCACTTATTAGGTGACATCGTCAATTAGTGTTGCCGTTTCATGTGCCCCAAGTCACTTATCCTGGATTCTTCAGAAAGCTAGCATTGGGTAATGTGTGCTCACGAGAGGGGCCTTCTGTTATTGTCTTCTCATTGTTTCTTTTAAAACCAAGCAAACATTTAATTAAATTAAATGTTTAAATTAAACATTTAAATAACTTTGTTATTTGATATTCGACAACCAAGGAAGGTCAATTATACTGAAGTAATTGTTCTAAAGTTGTTTATCAATTCATGCTCAGATGTTAGCTAGATAATGAGGGCTGATGAGTCGTATTGATTATATGGTGGTGGAACAAAGGCAATTACATCATTACAACCCTCTGTGTTAGATGATTTAAAAGCTACAAAGGAGAACCCCTACCTTCACTGATAACACTGACACTAATAGCAGCAGCAACTGCTGGCTTCTTGAGCCACATTAACTCTGCTATAGTTGGCGCTGGATGTAGAGATTGTTGTTGTTTTTTCCTCTCTCTCTCTCCATGTCTCCCTCTCTTTCTCTCTTTTTCCATCCAATATCTGTCTCTCCCTGTCAGAGGTCTCTCTCTCCCTCTCTCTTTATCTCTCTCGCTTTTTCTTCAGTCTGTCCCTATCCCTCTCTCTTTCTCTAGCCCTCTTTCTCGCTAGCTCCATAAATATAAAGAGGGAGGCATTAAAGCCACCAAGGCACATTCCTGTTAGTTTAGTTTGTGACTGCATTTGTTTCAATATGGCTGCAGCAGCTGGGAGAGAGAACCCAACATGACGGAACAGAACCCAGCAGAACACGTTAAAACACAACAGAAAAGAACACAACATAACAGTAAAGGACAGAGTGGGTCAGAACACAACACAGAACGGCACATCAGGGTTGACCAGAGCAAAAAAGAGTAGTGTTTCCTAAAGCTGAGAGGCTTTGCAGACCTGCTGACAGTGAGCTGGGCTTATTGCGCTTAAGATCTAGTGGCTGACGGATTTCCTCACTTCCTGATCACACAGACACCACTCCTGACTGCTACATGGACCTGTAGACACCAGCCTCTAGTGACCTACTCTGTAGACACCAGCCTCTAATGACCTGCATCTTTAGACACCAGCCTCTAATGACCTGCATCTTTAGACACCAGCCTCTAATGACCTGCATCTTTAGACACCAGCCTCTAATGACCTGCATCTTTAGACACCAACTTCTAATGACCTACTCTGTAGACACCAGCCTCTAATGACCTGCATCTTTAGACACCAGCCTCTAATGACCTACTCTGTAGACACCAGCCTCTAATGACCTACATCTTTAGACACCAGCCTCTAATGACCTACTCTGTAGACACTAGCCTCTAATGACCTGCATCTTTAGACACCAACTTCTAATGACCTACTCTGTAGACATCAGCCTCTAATGACCTGCATCTGTAGACACCAGCCTCTAATGACCTACTCTGTAGACACCAGCCTCTAATGACCTGCATCTTTAGACACCAGCCTCTAATGACCTACTCTGTAGACACCAGCCTCTAATGACCTGCATCTTTAGACACCAACTTCTAATGACCTACTCTGTAGACACCAGCCTCTAATGACCTACTCTGTAGACACGAGCCTCTAGTGACCTACTCTGTAGACACCAGCCTCTAATGACCTACTCTGTAGACACCAGCCTCTAATGACCTGCATCTTTAGACACCAGCCTCTAATGACCTACTCTGTAGACACCAGCCTCTAATGACCTGCATCTTTAGACACCAACTTCTAATGACCTACTCTGTAGACACCAGCCTCTAATGACCTACTCTGTAGACACCAGCCTCTAATGACCTGCATCTTTAGACACCAGCCTCTAATGACCTACTCTGTAGACACCAGCCTCTAATGACCTGCATCTTTAGACACCAACTTCTAATGACCTACTCTGTAGACACCAGCCTCTAATGACCTACTCTGTAGACACCAGCCTCTAGTGACCTACTCTTTAGACACCAGCCTCTAATGACCTACTCTGTAGACACCAGCCTCTAATGACCTGCATCTTTAGACACCAGCCTCTAATGACCT
Organism: Osmerus eperlanus; assembly: GCF_963692335.1. NCBI lineage: Eukaryota > Metazoa > Chordata > Actinopteri > Osmeriformes > Osmeridae > Osmerus > Osmerus eperlanus. Next base: position 3,331,914 of record NC_085031.1, read on the forward strand.
ACTCTGTAGACACCAGCCTCTAATGACCTACTCTGTAGACACCAGCCTCTAGTGACCTACTCTGTAGACACCAG
>NC_085031.1:3336987-3368090 GCF_963692335.1 Osmerus eperlanus
AAGGAATTTAGCCTACTCATATTGCATTCATGAATAAAGAACCCCCTTTGAAGATTATTGTACGATGTTACCGGCAGTAGAAGATGGAATCGCGATTCAAACAGTACCAACGGAAATAAGCTTGACATTTATTTAGTGGAAAATCGCTTTCATAAAAAGCTCACTGGTAGCGATCATTGTCAGTAACAACGCCAAGTGCGATAGACCTGTGTGGAGAACCTGCCCCGGTAAATTGTACTACTACGGTACAGTACTAGACTACTGCTGTGTTGGTCTTGGTAGCGATTGCGTAGGTTGAATTTGATTCAACGTTCCGTTGTACGGTTTAGGCTGAAATTAATTATTTTCATGAACAGATTGACAAAGTTTAGGCTGTGGCAATGAAGTTAAGGTTAGTAGTTAGATAGATTTTTTGATTTAAGTAAGGGGAGTGCCGAACATGTTCTGTCGCCTTTTGACTTCCTACAGCTGTGTACTGTAGATGTTTTTGTAGTGTCTCGCGTAGGCTACAGCGTTTCAGTGAGCAACACTGGTTTGAAACCACAGGTAATGATAATTTCACCCACAAATCGTTTACTTGTAATGTAATGTCATAATAAATCCTACAACGAAAATGTATTTGTGAGGAATGTTTATTTTAACGATTGAAAACAGATGCATCATAGACCACTGTAGTATGTGTTGCCCGGGCAACAGAGGCTAATGTCATTATGCTAATACTTCAGTGACATAGTAGACTACTGTTTCCGAAAGTAGATGTACTTCCTTCATAAAATCAGCTTATATTGTACATTACACGTCACAATTGTGTGTCATATTACAAAGTAAAATTAGTAAATAGTTATCACCCTGGCCTCTTTGCTTGTGGCGTTTCTGCAGCTGCCTTGCAGTAAAGCAGTTAGCTTAGCTATCTCCCAGAAGTTAACGAGCTGCTAAACTAATGTTCTGCTAGAGGTAGTCACGCGAGTTTTCGTGACGTTAGTGACGTAAGTAGCGTCATTGACTGTGGCTAGCAAGTTAGCCACCGTTAGCTTCACTTTTCGCCACAAAAACTTAATTTCCACTTAAACCATGCAACAGAACGTAAATCCCAATAGAAGCAACTCAATCGCTACCAAGACGAAACTTTTGACACCTAGGTTGTCTATGTAGGCCAAATATTGACTGAGTTTTAGGGGGGCAAAAAGAATAATAAAAATAACTAGAGAGGGTACAATTTCTGGGGAAATTGTAGGGTGTGCTTGCTTGCTTCGGTTGCACAGGGGTCCGTTTTTGAATGACATTTTTACAACTGATATATCTGTATATTTTATATTAAAATGCATACTTATTATTTATAAAGATTACATAGATTTAAAAGCATTTTTTTTGTGCTGCTCATTTACAACTGAAAATACGAGTGAAGTGTAGAATTAAATATGATGTCTTCTCATTTCCCCTGCAAGAGGCAGCCTCATAGCTGAATCAAAACGAATAAATTTGGCAGACCGGTGTAAAAATTGACCTAATCTCTATGACTTAAACGTCCTTTTAAGTTTTCCCTTCTCGTGATATTTTCAGGCATTTAGCCTACTCATTGCATTCATTCATTAATAAAGAACCCCCTTTGAAGATTAGTTGGTTGGTTGAATTTGATTTAACGTTCCGTTGTACGGTTTAGGCTGAAATTAATTATTTTCATGAACAGATTGACAAAGTTTAGGCTGTGGCAATGAAGGTAAGGTTAGTAGTTAGATAGACTTTTGATTTAAGTAAGGGGAGTGCCGAACATGTTCTGTCGCCGTTTGACTTCCTACAGCTGTGTAGATGTTTTTGTAGTGTCTCGCGTAGGCTACAGCGTTGCAGTGAGCAACACTGGTTTGAAACCACAGGTAATGATAATTTCACTCACAAATCGTTTACTTGTAATCTAATGTCATAATAAATCCTACAACGAAAATGTATATGTGAGGAAGGTTTATTTTAACGATTGAAAACAGATAACGCTACATCATAGACCACTGTAGTATGTGTTGCCCGGGCAACACAGGCTAATGTCATGATGCTAATACTTCAGTGAAATAGTAGACTACTGTTTCCGAAAGTAGATGTACTTCCTTAATAATATCAGCTTATACTGTACATTACACATCACAATTGTGTGTCATATCACAAAGTAAAATGAGTAAATAGTTATCACCCTGGCCTCTTTGCTTGTGGCGTTTCTGCAGCTGCCTTGCAGTAAAGCTATAGTTAGCCTAGCTATCCCCCAAGTTAACAGATGCGAAACGAATGTTCTGCCAAAGGTAGTCATGCGTGTTTTCGTGACGTTAGTGACGTTGTGACGTTAGTAACGTCAGTGACTGTGGCTAGCAAATTAGCCACCGTTAGCTTCACTTTTCGCCACAAAAACTTAACTTCAGCCTAAACCATGCAACAGAACGTAAATTCCAATACAAGCAACTCAATCGCTACCAAGACGAAACTTTTGACACCTACGTTGTCTATGTAGGCCAAATATTGACTGAGTTTTATGGGGGCGAAAATAAACAATAAATAATAATAAATATATATGTGAGAGAACAAAGGTTGTGCTCTCGCCGAAGGCTTGAGCACACCCAATCATATATATGTGAGAGAACAAAGGTTGTGCCCTTGCCGAAGGCAAAGCACACCCAATAAATGGTATTGTATGTTGTTGTCGAGGGATTTCACCTCTCTCTGTGGATGACACCCAGACCGCAGTAATGAGGCTTGATGAAACGTAACCGTGGGATTTTGAGGTGGGGAGCGTTCTGTTTTGACTTGATGGAGTGGCCCGTCTCTCAAAGACCCATTTGTGTATGACCGAGGTCAGCCTTCTGGCTTTCATGAGTCCATTCATTACTGAGACGCCAGCACACTACCGCACACAGACTACTTGCACGCACATACACACACACTGACACAAACACACACAAACACAGGCACATGTCAGGAGGTCCAGGGCTTCCTGCTTTGAGTGTGATAGAAGCCTGATTTGGTCCATTATGGCTGAAGACAGGCTGTTTAAGGTGTAGAGGCAGGATCAGGATGATGAGTCACAAGTCTCCTTTTCTCATACCTCCATCAGGTCAGTGGACAGTCACATGGAGATTGTCAGGGAAGGGAGGAATGGAGAAGAAGAAGGAGGCTCGAGGGAGGAGTCCCAGAGTGCACCACCAAATATTAACCAGCTTCCTGTACTGTCATGTTCTCCATCAGCAAATCGAATCGGATGAAACTTGATTTAGTTGCCCACACATCAACACCAATAATCAACCTAAACCCTGAGAGGTGACAAGGAATAACACCCAAAATAACTCTCAGAGAGGAAGAAAAAATGGCCGAAACCTCCGGAGGAGGAGCAATGTAGTGATGGGTCCCCTCCTCCAGAGACAGCTCATGGAGAAAAAGTGACAGACCAGAGGCTGGAGATCAAACGGTACAGACAATAGGTCAGAAAAGTCTGGAACATCGACTGGAGACAACTTTCCAATAAAGTCATTGTGAAAAATGTCAACGCTTTGCAACAGTGGGTGAGGTATACTCTCGGTATCTTAACTGACTGCAGTGAATACATTTACATTTCGTCATTTAGCAGACACTATTAATAATCTGACCCGCATAATCTGAATAAGCGGTGAGATATGAGGTTGAAAGTGTGAGTTCACTGTTGTAGTCATCAACACCAGCAGCACATGGGGCGAGACTCAAGGTCTACTGTAACTGCATTTGGGGGTAAACGCATACACACGGCTGGCTTACTTTCACACAGCACAAATCATTCCAATGAGTCAGAGGTGGCAGTTCAGCAACTAACCAAGTTGTGAGGTTTGGGATTTTCTGGCATGGATAACCACAAACACACACACACGTACACACATGCACAACTGCACAAACACATAAGCACGTGCATGCATGCACACACCTGCGCACACATAACACACACACACATAACTAAGCAGGCTTCCCTTTTTCACAGTGCAATACCAAGCTCCAGGCCCCAGCTATAAACTTTAATGATCCTTCACCTTGTGAAATCATTACCTTGTCAGTCAACGCTTGCCCAAGGTGAGGCAGCTGCTTCTGATCCAAAATTCCTTGCAGGGGACTGAGAGGTCTGTGTTCTGTTCTCAGTTGGTGTGTGTGTGTGTGTGTATGTGTCTGATGAAAACAACGGCTTTTACTCCAGCCTCTACTGAGAGTGACTGCTGTCAAGGATACTAACCCCAAACCCCTCCATCATATTCACACACATACTATGCACACACACATACACACACATGCCAAGGTTATACTAATAAAGTAAAACTAAAATTAAGTATAAGACTAACAGCAATTTGAAAGCATTCTCAATAAAATAGTAGACTTCTCTAGTTGCTAAACATAAGTACACACAGTGACATACACGTATGATCACAAACCCACAGACATCTGCACAGCAAACATGCTTTGGAACAGAACAGACATGGCACCCAAATCTATTTCACAATACTAAATCTCCAATCTTGGAGACTTTCTAACCTTTACCTCAGAAGAACTAACAAGGAAAAGCCGACCTAATTGGACAAAGGCACAGAGGCACCTCAAGCCCAGAGGTAGAGACAGTGGGGCAACACCGAGTTCTGCGCTCTGGAAACTTTGTAAGAAAACGAACGTTTAAAGTTTAATAAGACTGAAAGATAGGATAATGAGTGTATATTCTATGCATGTATTTTGACCGAGCTTAAGTCCGTAATCTTCAATCAGCAAAGCTTCAAGAGAGCAGGCCTACAGCTTTTGCAGTACTCACAACATGGCCTTCCAAGAATCCATATCCATGATGTTGAAATCATAGTAGCCATACTAGATCAGTGTGAGGGGGGGGGGTGGTGGTCTTTACCAAAGAACGACAATGTGACTTTCCTGGCATATAACATGTTTTACAGATGGTCGTTTGGGTTCTGTTGGGGTCTTTGGGGGGGGGGGGGGCTGGGGCTGGGGGGGATGGGGGGGGGGCTGGGGGGGGGTGGGGGGGGGGGGGAGGCAACTAATACACGGCGGAGGAAGAGGTGCTGTTTGTTTGTTTGCAGTGCCCCTCGTCGCGTTGTGTGTCCGTACAAAATGTCAACATGTGCACCGCCATCTTTCAGCAGGAGTAATTACCCTGGAAAATGCCAAAGGCCCAAAGAACACACAACACCCTTATAATGGCCTGGAAGGATCCATGTCTGACGCAGTCCAAACAACTGGGAAAGGAGGGGGGTGGGGAGGGCTGGCTTGTTTGACTTAGGAAGGGTTAGTGTTATGTATTCGTGGTTTCCACTTTAGAGTACCTGGTTAATGTGAAGTATAAAACTGACACGTCTTTATAGCTTGAACTGTAATCGTTTACTGAAGCATTAGTGTAGAGCGTGAGCAACACACAAGTCATAGTATCATGGGCGGCACAGCGCCAACTAGTGGTGCGGGTACAACATAGTCAAGACATCACAGTTAGAGAGTGTGGGAGCATGTTGTTGGTGGGTGTGTGTCTGTGTGTACACGTGTGTGTCTTTAAACATGGGGAAAACATCAACCTTTCCAAGTTTCCATTTCATAGGTAATCAAGAAAAGTGTGGCATCGGTCCCCAAGTGAGCATGACTCGAGCTGTAATGTCTCACCATAAAGCCAATGTGCTAATATCTGTGCGAATATTGGTGGCAACACAGCAAACATCTGCAGAGCGAGTGAGATGCCGGCTGAAGAGGAGCCCACTCAGAAAAACGTAAGGAAATGATCCAGCATGCCAGTGACTCAGTCGCAGGAGAGCTGCTCAGTGGCAGGAAGGGAGAGGGAAAAGACGGAGACACAAACAGATAGGAAGAGAGCGAAACAATTGGCAATACCAATTGGGCAATTTCTTCCTCCCAAACAACAGTATGACAGAGCCTACAACATCGCACGTACACGTGTCTTGATTGTGAGGAAGGAAAAAAAAAGACAGAGCGTCTCGGTGTGGGGATGTTACTCGAGAGCAAACGTGAATAGAAATGCACAGAGGACTGAAGGAGAGTGTGGAGAGAGAAAGGTAGAGAGAGAGGTAAAGCGAGAGAGCGCGAGATGGAAAGTCTTCCGACCCAGATGCTGACTGCAGACTCCCTCTCTCCCCTCGCCCAGCGTACCGCCGCCGCTTTCCCTCTGTCAGTGTCTCGGCCCATCTTCCTCCCTCCTCCGAATACCCTTTTTTTTACTCTCCTTACTGTGTCTCTCTCTTTCTCCCTCGCTCCATATCACTGCTCTGAACGTCTACCGTCCTTCAGCTTTGCTATTCTCACTACAGTGGTATCCATTGATTTGCTTTCGACCCACCCTGCTGTCCATCTCTCTCTTACGGTTTTTCTCTCTTTCTCATCTTCCTTCTCCCCATAGTCGTCCAAATTCAGCTTAACCCAGCAGACACCCTTTCCTGGGCTACAGCAGGTTATCTACAGGGTACCTACTGTAGATAAGCTCGAGAAAGGTATCTTCTGTAGGTTTGCTACAGTAGAGCATGGCATCTTGTGGGAGATGCTATTGTTGTCCTGGTAGCTGAGATGTAATTTGTTGCACTGTTTCCTGTTAAAATACAGACAGTTCTTTAACTAACAACACGCTGTTAGAATTATGCCATTCTGATACTTGATTTTGTGCTGTATTTCCTCCCTGCACGTTGTATATTTCTTTGGATGAAAGTGTCTGCTAAATGAATAAAATGTAACGTAAACTGCATATCCATGGAGGTTGCAGTAACGGAGCCACACAAGCATACTCTACTGAGCTATGAGGCCTCTAGAGAATGAACCAAGCTCTGAAGCCCATACACCTCCAACTAAACCTTGACCTGCCATGCAATATGTGCTGTTTTGTTCTGATTGGAGTTTCACCTGGGAACACCCAACTGTTTCCCTCTGTCGGCCTATTGTGTCACTCTGAAAGGCGCTCTTTTATGTCAGAACCAACCACTGAGGCCTTGTTGCATCTCATCCTGTTATCACGCCACCTCTGGTACAGAGAGAGAGCAAGAGAAAGAGAAAGAGAAAGAACTAGAGTTCTCTGAAAAAAATACAGGAAGTTATTTTGTTCGCTTGGGTGGAAAATTTAACAAAAAGAATATTCAGTGCATTATTAAGGCCTAGAGTAAATGAACTAAACTTTTTGGAACCTTTCAACTTGGTCTTAGTTGAGAGGCTGAGAATCACACGGACTCTGATCAAAGAAAGGCTTAAAAAAATGGAAAGTGGTGTAGAATATCTTAATATTAGGTAAGTCTGTTGAAGACAGCAGTTTGACTCAAAGTGAAATGTAGGGTTGATAATTGAACCGAGAATGAAACTGTTGAGTTTAACTTATTCAAATCATCAATGTTCGAAGTCACGGTCACATACAATAGTGCGGGATGGTGAATATCTTCACTAACCCGCGTGCAAAACTAACTCAGAGTATCAACTGTACTCTTAGATCTATCAGAGATGAAACACAATATTCAATTAGCCAGTAGACATCATTCGTACAGCTACATGGGTTCCCATGATGGGTCTGACACCCAATCACATTCACACACACACCATCAAACCCACTCCTTGTCTGTGCCATTTGATTCAATGCGCCACAAAGCCCCCATGTCTTTCGTGCTTCAGAACATGCACCACACACTACAGTTCAATCCAAATTACATTGCTCAGGAGCTGTTACCTGAGTAACACATTACAGGCGGCATATTATGGGCTGCCTTCATGTCATATTGATTGCGTCTTCCAGACAAGGGTGCTTCAGACTCTCTATTTATGTAAAGGGATCATTGAATGCAAAATGAGTTTACCTTGTCATAGTTGAATAACGACAGTTCGGTGGGTAAAATGGACATACAGTGAACCTCAAAGTCCATTGACACCTCTTTCCTATGCAAATCTCACAATTTGAAACTGCAGCTGTAAAATGGGCCTTTTTGACGTCAACTTGGTGGCTCCACCTTATTTGGCTCTGGTCTGTACCTTTGTCACGCACCAAAATGTACATACACATCCGACCGTAAGCTCATCACAACTGCAAGCTGTATGTATGATTTTGTCGCTAACAGTTATTAGTAATGCTTACATATCCTGTATCTAGCATTGGTAGAATGTGTGATGATTTAGTTTATTGGCAATGGGGCTAATGTTATTTCATTTTCCTGACTGTGTTTCATTCGAATAAATAAACTGTGTTGTCATGTAAATCTACAATTCATGATGCATGTTTGTAGTGTTTGGTTATGTTGCGTCTTTGCTCTGCAGCTTTGCTCGTTGTAAACCAACCAATCAGTGCGCATAGATTCTGTATGGGACTTTTCAACTCTTTTACAATAATGTACAGAACAAGGTTTTGAGATGTTAATCAGTGAGCCTTTTAAAGACCTTAACAATTTATTTTCAATTGTCTGTACTCTATCTCATCTGGTTTCCAGAACTATTCCAATGCGCTAACAAGGTGTTTTCGTGACCAACATGAAGTATTGTAGATCAACAATGCCACAGCACTGTGATTGGTGTAATTACTGTGTCCCGGAAAAACATTCTTCTGTAGATTTTCTTATTAACTAGGAATGGCCTAATAACAATCAAATATGCCATGTCAAAGTAAAAGGAGGACAATTGCACACTTCACACATTTCAGATGGGACTCCTGCCAACATTTTATGTTAATTTCAGTACTGCAGGTGGTCTCTGGTCTTACATTATGACAACCTCAACAGCGTCACTGTGGGAGCCATGTACTGTGAACTGTCAGTACTATGAAATTAATGCTTTATAGTGCTATATTTTAATATAAACACAAACATTACCTAAAATGTCAGAATTGAACGTTTTACTTTCTGTGTGTGAGTGGCTATCTGGGGCCCTTGAACTCCAAGAGATGAAAGTTGCCTCTAAATATGGTGTCAAAAATATGAATCTATCAAGCATTGCACAGTCATTCTGTGAACAAGTTTAAGAAAGCTTTATTGCTTGCGGCCGGCCCACAAGGAGACAAAAACATCACACGCCATTGTGCTACAAAGTTTGTCTGGTTCACAAGTCTTCAGGTAAGACCATTTATTGGTGACCTGCATATTAGCTGTCAATATGATCGATCCCAGAGACAGAGTGCGCGTGCATGTGGAAACTTACAGAGTTCTCCGACCATAGGCTTGACCATATGATTCACTCAACACAGATAAGGTTTATGCCAACTCTCTAATCATGCACATACAGATATCCCAATCTTCAATAATGATGTATTTTTTTATAGACCAGTTGTTAGAGGAAAACTCTGTACATTAATTCAAAATATGTTCTGTTTATAAGAAGAAAGCATTTGAATAGGCTGAGGTTAAAGCTGAAGACTCAAAAGCATTGCAAGTCTTGGTGATATTCTTTTTCTGTAGTGCAATGGAAGGAATGACAATCTCACATGAAATGAAACTTGTTGTCAAAAACAAAAATCGTGATGATTAAACGTCCCTACAAACACAGAGGAAGATCACAATCCTGTATGTGTGAATTTCAGGAGAAGCAAAACGGAAGATCTCAATTCACAGATCTTGTTGCATTTCTTGAGAGGCAAGTGAGACTAGTTTCTGACCCAGTGTATCTGGAAATTCAGGGCATGCAGGGCAGTAAAGTGTGTGGGCATATTAGAGCTGGTACTGGGCTGGTAATGCCCTTTCAGTAATGCCTGTGAAAGTCCAACCTGGTAGAGGTGAAAAGGTCATCCCAGTGTATGCTTACATTAACCCAGGTAGCTAAGCCACTTTCTGTAGAGAACGCCATGTCTCAGCTAAATATCAAAGGCAGAAAAACAAACAAACAAATCTTATTGCAAACAGTCATGAGAAGTCAGTGCCAAATCATGTGGTCTCAGGCCTAGAAGTTTCTGGATTGGATGGAAACATATCGAACGTTTTTACAGCTACCTGACTTGTTTATCAAAAACAAATGTACTGACAAAGAAGGAACTGCAAAAGGTTGATATTCTATTGACAGACAGCAACATTAAGCTGCTGATAGGGACCAACACTTCAAAGATCATAGAACCCTGGAAAATGATAGCAATTATGGAAAATAACAGTCAGGGTGAGGGACCCCATGCTGTCCTAGTGGGATGGTTAGTCAATGTGCCCAAGAGGTTGCAAGTCCAGTGTCTACAATGACGGTCAGTCTGCCACAGTAAATACAATCTCTGTTGCAAACCTAGAAAAGTTGCTTATGAGTCAGTCTAATCAGGATGTCAACAAAATGGAAAATGGAAAAGCATGATTTGTCAATTGTGGATACAAAGTTTGGGTGAGCAATAATAGAGCAGATTTTGTCTACCATGAAGGAGGAGGACAGAGGGAAAGACAACAGATCCCTGGACCTACACAAAGGCCAATTACCAAATGACCGTGCACTGGGACTTCAGTGGAGTGTGCAGGATAACACCTTCAGATTTGACATTGTAGTTACAGACAAGCCAGAGGAATTCTGTCAATGGTAAGTTCTTTGTATGTTCCACTTGGCATTCTAGCACCTCTCATTCTCCCATCTGAACAACTGTTACAACAGCTCTGTTTGCAGGACTATGGATGAGATGAACAGATACCCACAGCTCACCATCCCAAACTGATTTTTGGTGTTTCAAGCTATATTATACCCAATCATTGTGGAATGCCACAGTCCTTCTAGTTGCACCATTTTGGTGATGCCAGCCATATTGGGTATGGAGCAACAAGCTACCTTAGAATGACCAATGACCAAAATGAGATACACGTCTACTTCATGATAGGAAAGGCAAGAGTTGCCCCTTCTAAACACACAATTCCAATACTTGAACTGGCAGCAGCAGTGTTGTCTGTTAAAGTTGACAAGATGTTCAAGTCAGGACTGCAGTTCCTTTTAAATAATCCTCAGTTTTTGACAGATAATCAGGCAGTATTCAAATACAATGATAGGACAAGATTCCGCATCTTTGTTGCAAATAGAATATCTGTCATAAGAGAGAGCACCAACATCCAGCAGTGGAGATACATTAACAGCAAGCACAGCCCAGCAAATGACTCCTCGAGGGGGCTGAGTGTGCTGAAGTTCTTTGCAAACAGGCAATGAATTCAGGGCCCAGAATTACATTGGGAGCCAAAGCACATCTGCCCAGTGGAAACTGACAATTGTGAGTCTAATACAAGATGGCATGGAGGTCAAAGGTTGCCCTGTTGAATCCAATATCTTCATTCAACATGTTTCAATTTAATCCACGTCTATGAAACTACGCCTTTGTGATCACAAAAGTGTACAATTTACAGGTTAGATCCAGAATTGGGCAGGCATGTCTGAGACCATGAAGCATCCCATCATCCTTCCAAAACAATCTCACTTCTTGCAGTCTGTTGCTTCACCACAGTCATGAAAGGGATGGGCACTGTGGCAGAACTGACATCCTCACCCAGTTGCGAAATTAATATTGGATCATCAGCAAGAAGGATAATTTGTGACCTGCAAACAGTTTAAAGGCAAGCGAGGGGAGAAAAAGATGTATTATTGGCCACAAGAAAGAACACAAACAAATCTCCCACCATTCACCATGTAGACATGAACTACTTCATCCAAAAGAGGAAGAAGATTGGTAAAAAGATGTGGTGTGCTCTTCAAATACATTCTTGCAGAGTCATTCATTTTGAGATGGCCTGCTATCTTGACACAGATATGTGTATCCACTCCATAAGGAGATTTGTTTGATGAATGTCTCCAGAGACTATTCTGTGAGGGTAAGGCAATCCGGAACAACTGTCCAATCACCACTACTACATCCTCTGAAACTTTTGATTTGGAACCTAGCCCAAACCATATCCCTCTAACTCCCTCTGATGGAAACAAGTAGAGTACCTGGCCAACTTGTTCCGGAGGAAATGGACACAAGAAAACAGAAACACTTATGCAAGACAGACAGAAGATGTCGAAGGTGAGATACAACTTCAAAGTAAGAGACATTGTGGTGTACCTCCTACTTCGCAGCGATTTTGTAGGTCTCTGGCATGAATCCTGGAGGCAAAGCCTAATTCCAGTGTATTGGGTCTGGGCTGCGTTTCCTGAAAGCATCGTAAGCTTAAGTAGATCTGATATGGAAAAATTCTAGCGGCACTGTGTAGATTTGAATAGTCAAGAGATGGCGGTTACAATAAATTTATTTTGCTTGTACAAATCAAGATTTAACAAAGTACTTTGTGATCAGTCATAACGAAGGAGGTGCTAGCCACAGGTCGTTCGCCAGAGTGATACAGAACAACCCTAAAACCCTGCCTTATATAAACTTTAGATCAAATGGTTTTTCTGAACTCTGTGATTGGTCAGCACTGTTCAGTGACAGTTTGAAACAATACATCTCTGGTGACAGTTTGACTTCATATCAAGTTCCCACGGTTCTTTAATGTGGCCTCTCTCCCCAAACCAGTAGATAGTAAAACCACAGGGGTTCACCAGTCAAATGGTCAACTGTCCTTTGTGTGGGCACTTCAAACAAGTATTTGATTAACCCCACCCAATGCAACAGGAAGGGTCAGAGCAGCAGATCACAATAACAATACAGTTGAATCCACATTGTCTCCAGACCAACTGTCTCTTCCTCCCCAGGTGACAAGAACCCTCTCAGGTCACCCAGACTTCCCTTCTCTTAGACTTCACGTCTCCTAGTTATAAAACTGCAAATGACATCTCTACCAAATGGGTTGAATCGACTGTCACTGTATTAAGCTTCTTAGACTTCCCTTAAAACACCTTCCTCATATAAAACACACACATTATAACTGTATTCCAAAATTTCCACGACAGATCGTAGAATGCATCGTACAATTGATCTTAGGTTTACAGGCCGTTTCCCAAACCCATCGTTGCTAAAGAGGCTTTTGAAAATGCTCGTAGAGCTCCTGAGCTGTTGTAGATCGCGAAGCAAAGAGACTCAGTGGAGACACCAGTAGGCCAACATTAACATGAGGCTACGTGGATTCGTAAAGACAGTTGTTGTGGAAAAACTCTAGTGGCACTGTATAGATTTGAATAGTCAAGAGATGGCGGTTTCAATAAATTTATTTTGCTTGTACAAATTAAGAATTAACAAAGTACTTTGTGATCAGTCATAACGAAGGAGGTGCTAGCCACAGATCGTTCCCATAGTTCAATTAACTATGTGATAGGCTACAAATGTCTTTCATCAAACGGTGTGTGAACTATTTGTAACCACATAAAATGAAAACTATCATAATAATTATGATTTATATAACACGTTTTCTGGTTTAAGTGTATTTCACAAAAGTATTGAAGTAGAAAATGCCCTTAACAACTACGAGGGTTCTCTACGAGTAAAATAAAGAACCATTGTTATTTATCGCGTGCGTTTCCAGAACATGCTCGTAAGAAGAACCCTCGTACATGTCTCTTAAAGACAGGGGCGTGTCGCCTGAAGGAGCTGAAGCTCCGCCCCCTCGAATGTATTGAATTTAGCAACAACAGCAACTTGACTCTACAGTTGAGAAATAAAACTGACTAGATCACATCCTATAGTTTATATCTATCGCGCATCAACGTATCACAACATTGTTATGCACTTAACATAGTAATGTAACCTTAACACACTGGCAATGTACTCTGTACACAAAAATATTTTCCATAGAAGTCCTAACATTCTCTAATTTTCCTCTGTACCATGAATGTTCCTTCATCCAGGCCTGTTCTCCAGTTGACTCATGCTGGGAGGCTGCTATTGAGTGGCTTAGCATCTCTGGAAACTCTGGTAACTATTTCACTCCACCTTCCATGTTCTTCATCCACTATTTACAGTTTGGAGAAAAAAAACACTGGCTGAAACCTACTAGTCACCCTCAATGAAGATGATGTACTTGATTATGTCTTAATATCTTCCCTACCAGACTTTCTTAATGGCCCCTGTATGGCCAAAACAGCATCCCAAAGTCTACCTTACCCTTGCTGGGAAAATGACATTGGAGGACCCAACACTTTCCAAAGGACAGGTAACTTTATCATCAGTAAACTGAATGGGAACCCACTGTCTTGTGAACTTTTCTGATGCTGTATCAAACACAACACACACACACACACACTCACCCTACAGTCACTAGTGGTGGTGTGGAAACGCACTTGCAATGAGTCAGCCCTGTCTGCAAGTTACAAGCTCTAATGTCAACCTTGGAACAAAGAATGTCCTCTAGGTCTAATGGTATGTTTGGCTTAGCAATTAGGAGACTAAAGTTCAATCCCCAACATATTGCATTTATACCAAGGGATTTTTCTCTTAACAGACTCTGGAGGAGTTTGTGCAGCTAGTCTGCATCATCATGGCCAACCGGACCCAGCTGTGGTGGAAGAAACATCTCCACATTGACTTCCTGAACCCCGAGGTGAGAGAATACTGATGACTGAATAGGCCAATCACCAGAGCATCTGGTTCATCCCACTGTTCCTGGATGAAACTCAATGTATTCCATTGTATCTTTCTCAGGGTTCAGTAGTTGTTTCTACACTTGAACTGGAGGTCACAGGGGTGCAGTTCAGTCAAGCATCTAATGTTCACGAGCCGACAAACGCAACTTTAGGGTTTTCAGCTTAACACTCAGACTGTATGTCAGTTAGCTATGAATGATTAGTTCTGTTTGTCCTCCTCCTTAGCTACTTGATGGTAGACAGATAAGCCATATGTCATGTCCCACCGTATAAATACATGGAAAGAGTTCCTGAATTTTGAGGATGGCCAGGTGCACAACACTTTCTTTGTTGAAAAATCACATTTGGTTGACAGTCGTCACTGTTTAATGGTCTACTAACCATCCAAAGATGATTTTCTAATCACAGGAGGTGGACATAAGGACCACCTTTGAGGGCTTTGCCGAAGCAGGAGGTGAGACTAGGACTACAAGTTGGTCATGCTCCAACACCGAGTCCACCTTCACTGACCCTCCCACTGCATTCTCCTCACCCCTCTCCTCCTTCACCCCACTTTGAGAACACTCCTCAATATCAAATATCTCTACAACCATCTCATTACACCTCTGCCAATCATCTCACTTGCTACTGAGTGAAAAGTGCCTTGAGATTGAGACCAATGTTGCTTTTGTGTTGTAGGACTCCTGATGTCCTCCTGATGCAGTAAGTACTGTAGGAACACCAGTTGAAAATAGTACTGCTACTCTGCTGTGTACATAATTAAACTATTAAAAAAAAGAAGTGTAATTCTTTCCGTTCTTTCAAGTCTTTCTTCAGCACATCTCACTATATCAATTACAATTTAATTTTGTTGATACAGAAGCTATTTTTCCTACAAGGGAGCCAATGACTTTGAGGGTAAACTGGCTGCCCTTCGCAATGTCTTTGAGGTAAAGAGAAACAGTATTTTTCATGAGTCATTACATTTTACTTTGAGTAGATACAGTGTACCAATGGTCTTCCCATATTTTCCCAGGATCTGACCAATATCATCCAGTCCCTTAACTTCATCAGACATGCTGGGTGGATGGTTCTGGATGGACTGGCTATGCTAAAAAAACAAAGTTAACTACAGAAATCACAATACTGAGAGGGAAAGAGACAGGGTGAGGAGTGTTACAGCATTTTGTAGTCCATAGGATGTTTGACGTTTGAGTTTTATGACGTTTCTGTTTTGAGGATGTGAGGGAGTTCCAGCAGGCCTATGATAGCCAGGAAACAGACAGGCTATAATGGAGGAAATTGACCAATCAAGAGTAGGTGTAGCCAGACAGCAGATAGTCATTCCATAGCAATAAATGAGGTTCTGATGTAAGATTTTGAAATATTCTATCCTTGTCATATGGTGTCACATTGTTCTTTAAAATATATACTTTGTTTGATTTCAGATCACCCAGATCAATTTTCTCGATTTGTTTTTTGAAATGGTCCTGCTTGGCCTTCTGGAGGGCAATAGTGTCTGTCTATAGTGCCCTGGTAAGAGACACAAACGTAATAGTGTAAACATATTGGCTGGTTTAATCCACCGTACTGTAGTCCCATCAGTATGTTGACTCTGTCTCATCTCTCATGTCTCTCTACTACTACCCCAGCGGCCCAATAGATTCCTCCATCTCCTCTTTGGGGTCATTCTGTCCATCAGACTACCAGGACAGAGCTGGAGCCAGAGAGCAGAACACGTTTTGCTGAAAATCAAGGTGCAGTCTCTCTTTATCCTCTTCACACGCTCTACCTGGATAGTGTTGACTGTTAGTTTGTGTCTTTGTAGAATTATAATACTAAATGTTGTTGATGTCTCCATGTGTTCTCAGAGCAAGATGCAGTCAAAATGGACACCATTTTTGGTTTTAAGGATCATTTATATGGCTGTACTCGGAATCTGTCTGGAGAAGTCCTGGGGAAGCTGGAGATGCAGGTGGAGTACCTTTTGTCCTCCTTGGACTAAAATACCTCAGACTCTACAACCTCCAGAGTTAACCAGAGCGACATTTGACTACTAAAGGACTAACACCATTCATCGTAGTCGATGTTTTATGAATAAAACAACTTATCCAGCACATGTGGTTAATGCCTTCTTGTGGAGACTAGTTATCAAATATGATAAGAACTCAGATCACAGAAACTTAGATAGTGTCCTTTTGTTAGGAAGTAGGAAATGAAATGTCCAGGTATTTTAAATATCAAGTATCAATAATTCACATTTGATTGTTTTTCATATCATTTTTACAGGCACGGTATGTTCTGGAAATATTCTGCCAAAGCATGTGTCACCCACAGTTGGCAAGCTGATCTTTTTCAGGGGTTCATTAAATTTTTCCCAAAATAACGCTGTCATAGCATTATCTTTTTTCTGTTGCCTCAGCCATTCCTCATCAAGAATAATACATTGTTCAGAATGGGTTAATTGAAAAATTTTAGGAACCTGACAAATGATGGGCATTTCAACAACCACGTAGATCAAATATGGGAGTTGCCTGGGTGTGGAAAACGAATTTGTTCACGTGCACACAATCACAAGTGAGGTGGAATTTATGAAGACCTGTGTATCGTTCGCGTACGCACTCGGAGAAAATCTTTGCAGAGAGAATTTTTCCGTTTTCCCCACAGGCATACTTTTACGGATTCATTTACAAAGTTTGATACAGACACTGCTACTGCTTTGTTTCAGACCATCCTTAGTTTAAAGGCTATGCTTGTTTTCATTCAAATATTTATCTTCTGAAAACGGTCTTTTATCATTTGTGAAAAATAGTTAGTTTTTTGGAAAAACATCTTGCTGTGGACCTTGGATCATTTTGTATGTGGATTCAGAAAAGGGTTGCTCAGCCATCATAGTGATTATCAATACCACAAAAAATAACCACCACAGTCACATTGTCAAAATAAGGCAGACATAGGAATGATTGTCCAGGTGTGGCCAATTCCCAGATCTGATTCATTGATTACTTCACTATGTCGGTCAACCTTTCTCCACCTTTGTCCTCAGGGACCCCCCGCCCATATTTGAGAAAGGTTGCTGTAGGTGATCTATGGCCTGTAGTTTAAGGTAGCACTAATGATATTTCGAGACATTCTTTTTCAAATGAAACATGCCATCTGCTCGGTAGGATCGGAGCTCCAACATGATGTGGCAGGAAAGCATACATCTTCATTTGGCAGGGTGTCCAATCGTCACGAGTCACTGGTCTCTTCACCTGTTAAGAGAAACAGATGACAGCATTAATGTACCCATAGATGATAATAGATTTGCTGACTGAAAAGTCAGAAGACATCATTAACAATTACAATAACTATAACAAGGTTGTGTTGCGGCCACTGTGTCAATTTGTTTGGATTAATCATGGCCACTAAGACATTACAGCACAGACATACAGTACTGAAAGCACATGGGCACACATTGAAGCCACAGCCTTAGATGACAGGCAAGGCTTATTCACTTCCACAGCAGGAACGACTAAGGAAATAGACACAGACACACATGCACTCCATTCAATCACCAAGGCACACTCACACAAAACCTTACACACACACAGTCCCTATCACCGTCCGTCATGTACATGATTGAGAGACATATAGGTTGATACATCTGTGCTGTCTAACAAGAGGCTAGAGACTGGGTTCCTTGCTGGAACCCCCCCACTCCCCCACACACTAACACTGACTTTCTATCCCCCCCCCATCCCACCTGCTTAAGTCTTATGACAAAGCTGTCCTTTTTCTGTGTGTTTTTGACTCTCTAGTCATGTGTGCAGCGGCTGAACATGAGCGGAATGTCATTAAAACCTTACACTTCGCACCCACACGCACCCACACACTCTCACACACACACTCACACATATACATTCTCTCTCTTACATAAACACACGCAGTCTCATTAACCAAGTCTATCGCGCTGCGCTGGTTCATTTAAGTTCTTCCTGTCAAACAAAGGTGCAAAACGTATGTTTCTCTCACAGCTCGTGACAGGCCACATCCACATTCTGATCTCTGCCCAGCTTCATTCCCTGTTTTGCGTGACACTTTGGAGCGGGGCTCTTATCTTGTTATGAAACATGAGAGCCTGCACACGCACGCACACACACTCACAGACATCCATTTACACACAGACGCACGCACACACACACAGTCACCGACTTGCATGTAAAGTAAGACGCATGTACACACCCATCCACACACTCACCTCCTCACTCTCCATCCTTGTAACTACATCTGCCCCTCTCCTCTTTGTCTCTCCCTCTTTCCTTATTCTCTTCCTCCATCTCTCTCTCCCTCTTTCCTTATTCTCTTCCTCCATCTCTCTCCCTCTTTCCTTATTCTCTTCCTCCATCTCTCTCCCTCTTTCCTTATTCTCTTCCTCCATCTCTCTCCCTCTTTCCTTATTCTCTTCCTCCATCTCTCTAATCTCTTTCCTTATTCTCTTCCTCCATCTCTCTCATCTCTTTCGGTCTCATCTCTCTCCTCTCTATAATTTCATCTGTCCCGTCCTGAAATTCTTTTTCTCTTCTCCGCCTCCCCTCTCTCTTTCTCTTCTTTTTCTTTCCCGTATTTTCTTGTCTCTATCTATCCTTCTCATACAGTCTAGGAAGAAACACAAACAAACACCAGAATATTATTCAGAAATGCCATCTTCAGTAAATGTCATCCAACCAGACACAAACACAACCCCAGAACGGAAATAAAACATAGTCTTATGCTTTCATGGAGATTTTGCGGCTGTGAAGACAATATCAGGTTACTTACTCGTGTCTGCAGATTACGTTGTACTAATGTTCTATACACACAATATTGCAGTTGAACCAGCGCAGCACGATGGCAGGAAACATCTTTAATAAATAGGGTCACGGCGTGCACATGTTTCGAGTGTTTTATCGTGTATGCACACATATCTGTGTGTGTGCCAGTAGCATCAAGGAGACTTGTGTCTCCTTGATGCTCCTCTCCTGATACACTTGACCTTGCTCTGTTAAAGAGCTAAGTAGGGTTGGTGCCCACAAGCACTCGGGTGATGTTGTTACCACTGTGGAGTGTAAGCAGTGTCAGGGTCGGGGGGGCTGGGGAGGGTTTGGGGGGGCCGGGGGGGGGTCAAGAGGAAGTACCTTGTTACCATGCTTGCTTTTACAGAGGGCCAGGGTCATGGCCGGAAGAGAGGCAGAGAATGCAGGGGTAACATGACTGTTCCTGGTTAGGTATGCTGCCAACACCACTACCACAAGTCTGAACAGATGCATTAACAGGACTGGAGGTCGGAGGGCAAGGACAAACTACTTAAAGCTGTTTCTATCTCTTTCTCTCTCTCTCTCTCTCTCTCTCTCTCTCTCTCTCTCTCTCTCTCTCTCACACACACACACAGTCGTTCTCTCTCTTTCTATCTCTCTCTCTTCCGCTCAGTGTCTTTTGCTCTGCATCTCTTTCTTTTTCTCTCTTTCCCTTGCCATTCTTCCATCTTTCCTTTTTAAAGAAGCTGAGTCTTTTATTAAGTGGAACCAAATTGACTTGGTAATTTACTGGGAGCCACAGAGAGATGGACAGGCATAGTAATGAAGGAGAAAGATAGGAAGAAGGGAGAAAGAGATAAAAGAGAGATAAAGAATGGGAAGACCTTGTTAATCAGGTGTGTTCAAATCATCCAAATGTTTTGGTCCTTCGTTTCTCTCTTTTATTAAACTAATTTCTATCTCTTTCTTTCTCTCCCTCTCTCCCCATGAGCACAAACTCCTTCCTAGGTTCCTGTGTGTGGATGCATTTTTGCAATAAGGGAGGGAGTCAGTTCAAATCGTGTCAATACTGAAACGGCTTGCATCCATGCAGTGAAGACACAAACGCAAAATCTACACAGAATCTTTTTCATGGCTTTACTGACCAGCACCACGGGCAAAATGCAATGCCGTACTGTAGTATGAATACTCACGGGCGCTCAGCGTGGGCTCCGTTGAGGCTGCTGCATACATTACTATGTCCAAAGTGTGCACATTCAGCATTTTCTCCTGCCGTTGTGCAGCCTTTATCATTGCAGATCGTTAAGCCGCGTGAGAGCTCAATGATCCCTGACGCATCGGCCCAGAAGTCCTTAAAGAGGACAGGTCTTCAGTATCAGTATCGTCACAAGGGACAATGGTTTGGCTGGCAAGGTGCCGACAGGAATGGGCCCCAAAGCCCAAGGTACAGTGCAGGAGGTTGCTCTCCCAATGTGATGTCATTCACATGTACATGCACATTTCACACGCTTTAAAAAAGCAATTACATTGCTAAAGCTTTTGTGAATGGGATCTTTCTCAATAAGTCACAATTAAACTGATAACTTCTGATTTAGGACTTGAGCAGGTATTAAATACCGCGAAGAAAGGCATTTGACCCTCTATCCGAATCTGTTTTACATTTTTCTTTCTTCTTTTGAAAATATCCTATCTTTATATTTAGAATTAGTCATTGAAGAAGCATGCTTTCAAATCCTGTTGCGGATTAATCTCTTCTGGTCTTCAACCTGGAAACCCTGCCAACAGGGATTTTAACCCCAAGAAGCAAGCCTTCAAACAAGAAATCCAGAGCAGAGTTGGAAGTCTAATAATCGCTTGTATTATGCTCTAATAATCTCAATTATAATGAATCAGAAGTAACGACTGAGCCCAGATCAGTCTCTGCTATAAGTGCCTCTTGGGGCGATCTGGCATGATAGTTTCTGACATGATATTAGT
Organism: Osmerus eperlanus; assembly: GCF_963692335.1. Classification (NCBI taxonomy): domain Eukaryota; kingdom Metazoa; phylum Chordata; class Actinopteri; order Osmeriformes; family Osmeridae; genus Osmerus; species Osmerus eperlanus. Next base: position 3,358,164 of record NC_085031.1, read on the forward strand.
GCCAACTCTGCCAATATGTTCATGTAATCCTGCATGCCACTTGCTAAACGACAACAGAGAGAAGCCCATATAATAAGCATTGCCTTTGAAATGCTAATACGTAAAGCTTGAATGGGAATTACAGAGTTTTAATGAGTTTGTCCTTTGCATTGTGACGAAATTGCCTTTCCTTTGCATCTCCAACATGGATAATACATTCATTGTCCTTATTGCGGTAGTTGTGGCTTTAATTAGAAGTTTTGTGGGGTTCCAAAGATTGTATCGGGGGGAGAGGGCGGGCGTGCATGTTCGTGTGGGTGGTGATGGTGGAGAGGTCCCCATTACCAAGTAATACTGCTGATTTACGCCTGAGACGTATCCAAGATTTGTAGCTACAGTCAGGGTTGGGCTGTTGATAATGTGTTTGTCGGTGGCAGTGGCATCGATTGGATGACATATTTGAAAAACTCAAGTCTCTTGAGACTGTGTCTGAGTGGGTGTGGAGGCAGTGACGAGTTGTGCTTCATAATGTATCTTCCATTAAATATTGCAAACCTTGAGAGTTAAACTATCTAGCCTGTTTCATTTCACCAGTCTAATTTAACCCGTCTAATTCAACCAGATCGGTTTAACCAGTCTATCGATCCATTTAATTCACCCCAGATCATCCTGCCTAGTTAATACATTTCTGTTTGATTCATCCAGTCTGGTTAATCCAGTTCAATTTACGGGTTTGGTTTAAACTGTGTGGTTGGACTAGTCCGGTTTAACCAGGATGAGGTGGAAGTTTCTGAAGTGCGACTGATCAGAGTAGGCAGTATTCCATTGCAGTTTGGCTTGTCCATTGGTTTCAGCGGTCCTGGTAGACAAATCGAACACGCTCCAGGTGGTTGCAGACAGAATGGTACATTATTAAGTCCAACCTGCAGTACTTATATAATGTCAACTGTTAAGTAGTCAGCTGCCAGATGAGATAGAGATAAAAGGGTCTAGCATACCGGAGGATAAGGAGAGTCCACCACCACCGCCCCACACACACAAAAACTTTTCTGGACACCTTAATCACTGTGACAGGTTGTACATCTTCTGTTATCAGTTGCCTAAGCTGAGGAGAAACGTTTCTCTTGAAGAACTGAGATAGGCTTCTGTCCAACAGCTGACCTTTACTAAGGACCTTAGAATGGAGGAGAGAAGGCCAATGGAGAAAAGAGAAAACAAGAGAGAGAAAGATAGAGGGAGAGGAGAAAGGAAAAACCATGTTGTTGAGTGTTTGTCTTTTATGCAGAAGCACATTGCCGTCAAACACTGGAATTCCACACTACAGAAGATGGGGCCTTGGGACTCAAAAGCCGGTTAACAAAAGCCTGTATCGTCAAGAAATGACACGGTTTGTATGTACGCGTCTGCGTGTGCGCATGTGGGCAGTGCGTGGGTGGTGCATGAGCCTGGTGAATGCTGCCTATGGAATGAACATGGAGCAAAGTGTTGAGCGTCATTAGGGAAGATTTAAGGGGAACCGAAGTGTCCACTGGCTCTGTAGAACAAATCAGGATGACCCTCTTCTACTCCTTAAACCAAACTCCACACCCTTCCTCCTACCCTCCCCACCCACCACCACCACCATCTTCCCCGCACCCAACAACTAGCTGCCACATCTTATCAGGCAGCGTATCACTCATGTTTCCTAGATTTAATTAGCAGAGCTCGGGAAGAGCTGCCCTTGGGAGGCCAGTTTTCCTTCCTTCTTAATTGGTGCATTAATTAGATCTGAAAAAGCACATTGTGTTTGCCTACCCGATCACTTGACATGGAGCTGAGGCATCAGCCGCACACACACATGTTGGGTATCTACGTGTGACGAGGAGAGAGAGAGAGAGAGAGAGAGAGAGAGAGAGAGAGAGAGAGAGAGAGAGAGAGAGAGAGAGAGAGAGAGAGAGAGAGAGAGAGAGAGAGGGATAGAGGGATGGACTCATACAGGTCAAATTTGGGTGTCATTCCAAAGAAGAACTAGAGAGGGTACAATTTCTGGGGAAATTGTAGGGTGTGCTTGCTTGCGTCGGTTGCACAGGGGTCCGTTTTTTAATGACATTTTTACAATTGATATTTCTGTATATTTTATATAAAAATGCATACTTATTATTTATAAAGATTACATAGATTTAAAAGCAGTTTTTTTTGCTGCTCATTTACAACTCAAAATACGAGTGAAGTGTAGAATGAAATAGATGTCTTCTCATTTCCCCTGCAAGAGGCAGCCTCATCGTTAAATCAAAACGAATAAATTTGGCAGACCGGTGTAAAAATTGACCTAATCTCTATGACTTACACGTCCTTTTAAGTTTTTCCCTTCTCGTGATATTTTCAGGCATTTAGCCTACTCATTGCATTCATTCATTAATAAAGAACCCCCTTTGAAGATTATTCTACGACGTTACCGGCAGTAGAAGATGGAATCGCAATTCAAACAGTACCATCTGCTAACTGAAAATATGCCCCCCAAAACGTAAATAAGCTTGACATTTATTTAGTGGAAAATCGCTCATTCATAAAAAGCTAGCTGGTAGCGATCATTGTCAGTAACAACGCAAAATGCGATATAGCCCTGTGTGGAGAAGCTGCCCCGGTAAATTGTACTACTACGGTATTACTTACCGTAGTAGTACAATTTACCGGGAAGTAAGTAAGTAAGACTTTATTTATATAGCACATTTCATACAAGAATTGTAGCTCAAGGTGCTTTACATAAAATCAATAAAAACAATAATACAAGTGATAAACAATTCAAACAAAAAATAAAAATCCCAATAAGATCTCTGTTCAAGAGAGAAAACAACTTTAAACATGCATCTTAAAAGTAACATATACATTTGGTTCACCCCTGGTCTGTATATATAAAACCATACACTCTGTTAACAGATCCTTTCCCCAGAGTATGGGCCGTATTGTCTGTTAACAGATCCTTTGCCTCAGATCAAGAATACAGATTGTTTTACATATTTGTTTAAATACTTCACGCGACCAGAGTTCTTGTACGCTATCAGAGTTCGCCAACTCTGACCTAGACAAAGTAAAAATAGCAAGTCAAATAATGACCCAAATTTACTAAACCAAGATTCTACAATAAAATAACTAATAAAAGTAGGATTACAAGTAACACACATACATGTGGTTCACCCCTGGTCTGTATATATAAAACCATACACTCTGTTAACAGATCCTTTCCCCAGGTCAAGAGTATGGGCCGTATTCTCTGTTAACAGATCCTTTGCCTCAGATCAAGAATACAGATTGTTTTACATATTTGTTTAAATACTTCACGCGACCAGAGTTCTTGTACGCTATCAGAGTTTGCCGACAAAGTAAAAATAAAAAAAAAGCAAGTCAAATAATGACCCAAATTTACTAAACCAAGATTCTACAATAATATAACTAATAAAAGTAGGAAAACCCTTTTGAGATAAAATTACTTAAATGCTTCGGTAAAAAGGTAGGTTTTAAGCTATCTTTTAAAAATGTCTAGAGTGTTTGTTTCCCTAATATTTATGGGTAATTTGTTCCATAGTTTTGGGGCGTAATTGACCAAGGCCGAATCACCAATCTTCTTATGACTGCTTCTGGTGACCTCTAATAGGCCTGCATTTGATGATCGCAGTGTTCTAGCTGGTGTGTAGTTTATAAAGGAGTTAGCAATGTAGCTAGGTCCTTGTCCGTGTAGAGCTTTGTATGTGAGGAAAAGGACCTTAAAGTCAATTCTGAAGGTAACAGGGAGCCATAAAGTATCTAGGACAGGACTAATGTGTTCTCTCCTTTTAGTTTTGGTTAATAATCTAGCTGCAGAATTTTGAATGAGCTGTAGTCTTTCAGTGGTTTTCTTGGGAAGACCAGTGAAAAGTGCGTTACAGTAGTCCAGCCGGCTGGATATAAAAGCATGGATTAACTTCTCTGCATCATTTTGGTTTATGAATGGTCGTACCTTTGCTATATTCCTCAGGTGAAAGAAAGCTGTTTTGGTCACTTTATTAATTTGAGAGTTGAAATTCAAATCTGAGTCCAGGATTACACCGAGACTCGTCACCTCTGGTTTAAGACAGGGGGTTAAGCCTCCAAGATTCTTAATAAGCATCTCTCTTTTGGATTTGGGGCCACATAGTAGGACTTCGGTTTTGTCTTCATTTAATTTAAGGAAGTTATCATTCATCCATTTGTTTATTGCCAACAGGCAGTTGGTAATGGAATTGATGGCCGTTGCATCGTTGGGTTCAGTGGATATATATAGTTGTGTTTCATCCGCATAGCTATGGAAATCTATGTTATGTTCTCTGATTATGTCGCAGAGTGGTAACATATAAAGAGAAAAAAGTAATGGACCTAAGCAGCTTCCTTGAGCAACCCCGTAGCAGTTCTCATGTTTTTTGGACCTATGGTCACCTAAACTAACATAAAACTTCCTTCCTGTGATATATGATTTCATCCAGTTCAATAAACTATCCGTGAACCCAATAAGGTACAGTACTAGACTACTGCTGTGTTTGTCTTGGTAGCGATTGCGTTGGTTGAATTGGATTTAACGTTCCGTTGTACGGTTTAGGCTGAAATTAATTATTTTCATGAACAGATTGACAAAGTTTAGGCTGTGGCAATGAATTTCAGGTTAGTAGTTAGATAGACTTTTGATTTAAGTAAGGGGAGTGCCGAACATGTTCTGTCGCCGTTTGACTTCCTAAACAGCTGTGTAGATGTTTTTGTAGTGTCTCGCGTAGGCTACAGCGTTGCAGTGATACACTGGTTTGAAACCTCAGGTAATGGTAATTTCACCCACAAATCGTTTACTTGTAATCTAATGTCATAATAAATCCTACAACGAAAATGTATTTGTGAGGAATGTTTATTTTAACGATTGAAAACAGATGCATCATAGACCACTGTAGTATGTGTTGCCCGGGCAACAGAGGCTAATGTCATGATGCTAATACTTCAGTGAAATAGTAGACTAGCTACTGTTTCCGAAAGTAGATGTACTTCCTTAATAAAATCAGCTTATATTGTACATTACATTTCACAATTGTGTTTCACATCACAAAGTAAAATGAGTAAATAGTTATCACCCTGGCCTCTTTGCTTGTGGGGTTTCTGCAGCTGCCTTGCAGTAAAGCTATAGTTAGCCTAGCTATCCCCGAAGTTAACAGATGCGAAACGAATGTTCTGCTACAGGTAGTCACGCGTGTTTTCGTGACGTTAGTGACGTGAGTAACGTCAGTGACTGTGGCTAGCAAATTAGCCACCGTTAGCTTCACTTTTCGCCACAAAAACTTAACTTTAGCCTAAACCATGCAACGGAACGTAAATCCCAATAGAAGCAACTCAATCGCTACCAAGACGAAACTTTTGACACCTAGCTTGTCCATGTAGGCCAAATATTGACTGAGTTTTAGGGGGGCAAAAAGAATAATAATAATATATATGTGAGAGAACAAAGGTTGTGCCCTTGCCGAAGGCAAAGCACACCCAATAACATGTCTACATCACAGCTGACATTTACACAGGATGCATCAACATCAGCCACAAGTGGCTGATGTTTCCAGCCACCAACTGTTCTTGTTCATTCCCCAGGCAGAAACCAGAAGAGTTATCAGGGGGAAAGGAGTTTGCATGCAAAGAGGCACAGGGTGATGTACGTCTCTTTAAAATCTGTTTAGTCTGGATTGATGGCTAGGACTGCAGGCCAGGCTGCAAGCCAAAACCTGTTAAGTTGGAGTGGCGATGGCCTGTTTATCTGAGTCAGTGCTATGTACAAATATCCTACTAAATAATCACATAATTGTGATTGTCTTAATAGTTATAGTCAGACCCATAATTCCTTTAACTGTAAATTATCTCTCTCTCTCTCTCTCTCTCTCTCTCTCTCTCTCTCTCTCTCTCTCTCTCTCTCTCTCTCTCTCTCTCTCTCTCTCTCTCACACTCCATACCTATCTCTGTCTCTCATTCTGTATCTCTCTCTCTTTCTCTCACACACATTTATTCATATTTCTGTCTCTTTCAGCATGTATCTCTCTCACACTCACACACACACTTTATACCTGTCTCTGTCTTACTCTCTCTCTCTCTCTCTCTCTCTCCCGCTCTCACCCTCTCGACACTGCCTCCCATGCGTTAAACTGCGGGTGAAGCGAAGGCTTTAGATATGCCTCAGCACATTCACGGCCTTATCACTCGTCCCGGAGCCAATTAAGCTCATTATAATCCATTAGCGTGGGTCTCAGGGTTGCCTTTGGAGGGGGGAAGGAGGTGGAGGCATGGGGGCGGAGAGGACGAGGTTGGGGTGGTGGTGGTGGGGGGAACCTTCGTCTCACACCTCGCGGCCCTGATCCGCTCAGCCTCCGGCATCAAGGGAGCCTGCTGTTCGTGGAGCATGTCAGAGTGGGAGTGCTGATCTGGGATAAGCCTTATCCTTTTCGGATCATAATGAATGGGGGCGTATGGAGTGGCTGAGGCTGATCCCAGATCAGCTCTATGGCCCTCCGTCCTGGGGGACTGGGCTGACGTCTAGGTAAACTATAGGAGCAGGTGTCAACAGAGCTCAAACACCTACTCCTGATGGATGGATTGAGGTTAAAGGAGATGGATAGTAGGATGGATGAGCAGTGGGTGTATTGATGGATGGACAGAATGGGTAGATTTTATACGATGCCAGGCAAGCAGCCAAGGCAGCAGGCAGGAACGACAGGCAGGTCAACAAACAGACTGGCTGTCAGACAGACAGGCAGAAGATGCAGCTCAGTAGAGCTACTCTCTCTCTCTCTCCCTCCCTCACTCTCTTTCTCTCCCTTTCACTCACAAGCTACTAATTAGACTAAATTAGAGCTGCAACTCTGTCCCAATTCCCCTTCTCTGGAGTACAGTATTCAGCGAAACAAACCCGAGTTATTCCGGCTAAACTTTTGCCCGCCTACCAAGCCCAGCTGCCTGGAAACGCGGTGAAGAATTAGTCCCAGCGCTGCCATCAGAACCAGTTCCCAGCTGGAGATGGTGAGTGCAGATCCAACACTCTTGTCATGTTCGTTTTAAACCCCCCTGCTCTCCCTCTCTTTTCATCCCCTCAGTGCAATATGCGTCATTTTGAAGCGGACCACCCCCATAGCTTGTCTAACGTAGCGTCTCATCATGGCTCATGGCTCCTAGCCCCATCTCTGCTGTGTCTGCCCTGCCGGCTCTCAGCTAGCTCCACCCAGGGGTGAGCCATTGCACTAATGTCACTCATATTCGGGATTCTGCCATTGTGAGAAATTATGAATGCGAAGATGCCTCTCGAGTCACAATATCTACTTAAGGAAAATAACACCACAGCCCACATAGCAGGTACACAGCAGGTACACAGAACACACAAGCACACACAAAAACACACAAAGCAACAATACAGTATGGTTCTCCAAAACCCAGTTGTCCCACCCTCCACTTCCGCGCAGTGCTAGCCAGTCTCTGTCTGTCTCTGTTTGTGTATGGGCGTGGCTTCAGCTTCCTGGGTTCCAGACCATGTCTTCCACCCCATCTGTTCTGTCTACACACCTGCGGTTCATCAACTCATTTGCGCACAGTTTATTGACTCTGGTTTTCCGTCCACTCAGCACCTTATTGTTTGTTGTGTTACCACGTCAGTAGTATTCTCAGACGCGCCTGCGGTTTAAACCTCAAAGTCATTCTTCAAACCGAGTCTTTTGTTGTTTACTCCTGTACAGCAGTGACTGCCTGGTGCCCATCTGCTTAGCTGCCCGCTTACCAGTCTGGTCTCCTTGCCGGTCTGCCAGACTTGCCTGCCCCACCTTCCTGCTCTGCCTCCCTGGGTTGCCTACCTGCCCTGCCTGTCCAGGCCACTCCTCCTACAACCCCTCAGTCTTTCATTACCATATTTTTCAGAAAATAAGCCGCATTTTCTATAAACCGCACCCCACCAGAATGGGAGCTTTGTGTTTTGTAAATGAGTAGCTATAAACCGCACTGGAATATATGACGAACTTGATACGGAAACAATGATACCAAGCAATGCACGTTACGCTGTGAGACCCGCATTCGAACGATCACATATGTGCGACGCTACTCCTTAACGGGTTAAATAGCGTTCACGAAAGATTTTTCTCTGTTGTTTTGTTATAAAAACAAGCTATAAGCCGCTTACAAATATAAACCGCACCACCACACGAAAAATGTAAAATCGGGGTACAAACCGTAGTTTTATTTCCGAAAAATACGGTATACAAACTGTCATGTTTGAGTTATTGTCCTGTCCTGTGTTGTGAGCTTGGGTCCACTAGTCAGCCCCTAACACCAGTCACATCCCTGAGAGTCCATGCAGAGCTGACTACAGGTCAGGAGTAGGTGGGCAGGGCAGGACTTCATTTGGTTATAACATGCTCCACCTCTCCCCCCCACCCCACCACCCCCATCCACTACGGCTGACACAGGTGGAGCCAGAACAAATGGATTTAAGAAGTTTTCCCGCTCCTCACCACAGAGAGAGATACAGAAGAAAACGAGAGAAGGACAGAAGATAAAGATTCCCTCCAATAGTCAATCCTCTTACAGACTTGTTAATGACCGAAGGCTGCTAGGCTGCATGCAGGATGTGAGATGATTAGAACATGTTTTCGATGTAACATGGAAAGATAGCAGTGGAAGCACATATTCAAGAAATGAGCACAGTAATCTGGCAAATGGACAGAGCTCCTCTGCTTTCTGTTCCACACCTGATATCAGTTTAAACAAAGGAAGTGAAACATTTTTCTCTGTGGGCCGAAGGCGAGAGAAGTGGCCTTCAAGGCTAAGGACGGCCAACACGCGCCTATTTTCAGGATAGCACTGAATGAAAGAGGCGAATCACCGGGAGACCTCTAACCGCGTGCTATATGAGCACCCTTTGAAGGAGAAACAGATGTGGTCATGATGGATGAAGCACCGCCAGAGGTTGAACAGTGGAGCAGATGGGTGGAGGTGGTGGAGGAGGAGGAGGAGGAGGAGGAGGAGGAGGAGGAGGAGGAGGAGGAGGAGGAGGAGGAGGAGGAGGAGAAAAAAGAGAAGGAGGAGGTGGAAAAAAAGAGGTGGAGGATGAGAAAGATGAGGAGAAGGGGAAAGACGGAAAAGGCGAGTAGAGGACACACATCCGCACACACTGTGAATGTTGGATGAGTTGGAGGAAGATGGAGGAGGAGGAGGGAGGAGGAGGAGGAGGAGAAAGAGAGGGAAAGACGGAATGTGGCAGGAGGAGGATATGAGCGCTACAACCAGAACGCCCCCCATCCATCCTTCTCACGAGCTGTGAATGAAGCATGTCATTTTATGATCTTTTAATGTGGCTCTCTACGAGATCAAGATCAGTCGTCTCATGATTCAGAACAGCTACATCAAGCAGCTTCGTTTGTCCTGTAAGCTCTTTACTGGAGGGAAATAGGCTGTGCGTGGCTGTGTACGGTGCAAGATTCCTCAACAGGAAAATGCTGAAATGATCAATCTGGAGACATCCCCACAGTCCCTTGTTTCAGCCCTACATTGATGCGTTAAAGACCAGCAGAGTTGTGCTGACAATAATACAAGACAATACATCACTCTGATGTTGCTTCATATTAACACTTATTGTTGATAGAACGAGGTACAGAAAACATGGTGTATGATATTGTCTTCTAAGCACACACTCACACAAATACACACACACACAAAACCAAATCTTTCAGCATATATATTCCTTTTACGGTTACCTCAACATTGTTACTGGGAATCATCCAGTCACTGTGGAACTGTGCGCCCAGCTGACTGAGAAAGAGATGGGCTATGGGTGGGTCTGTGTATGGGCCTGGATGTAGCTCTGGGGTTGGGTCTGTGCACGGGCCTGAACACAGTCTGACTGCAGACTGGAACAAGACGTGTGGCGTTGCTTTATGGTACTGTTGTTGTGCTGATACC
>NC_085031.1:3368290-3400790 GCF_963692335.1 Osmerus eperlanus
TGAGATTAGATACAGGTCACATGGCTAACCGGACAGGAGCACAACTAATTACACAGACATTACACTGATTACACAGTGCGAAACGTCAGACCTGTGGTTCCCCGTGTGTGTATAGTAGGTATGTGTAGATGTGTGTGTGCATGGGTGTGTGTGTGTGTGAATGTGTGTGCCTGTTGTATTTGCAGCAGAGGCAATGCTTCTGTTATTCGCTTTCTGTATCAGAGAGAAATGGATATGGACAGAGCTGTGTGCAACTTCGATAGAAGCGCCAGGGACAAAGCTATAGGCTCTCACTCAGGATTCCCACTCTCCGAATGTGTGTGTTCTCTCTTAAACGGCTGAGTGGACAGGGGAGCGGATTCTGAAGAGAGCAAGATTAGAGGAGAGGGGCTGTAGAGGGGGAGGACAGTAAGAGAGGGCAGGGGAGAAGTGTCCAGAGCTGGTTAGTGGGAATGAAAATGAGAGAGATTGGTAGAGCGGAGGAGAGACAGTGGGAGAAGACCCAACACAGTAATGTAAAGTGTGTGTGGCGGTGGTGTTGGGGTGTGTGTGTGTGTGTGTGGGGTCTGTATTTTCTGTTCAGGCTCCTCTCTGCCCTACCCTGCTCAACCTTGCCTTACCCTCCCTCTTCTCCCTGCTTCTCTCTACCTTTCTCCCTGCCTCTGCTCCTTCCTGCCTCCACTGCCCTCCCCTGCTCCTCCCCTGCCTCCTCCCCATCTCTTCTACCCTGGTTCCTCTGCCTCTGCCTCACCCTGCCTCTGCTCCTCCCAGCTCCCCCTGCTGCCGCCCGCCCCTCCCTGTGTATCTCTAACTCAGATAAATGGGTTTGTTTGTCTCTCTTTGTGCAGCGGATACAATTTCACACTGTGCATCCTTGCTAAGAGCCCGGGGACAAGGGTGAGACCAGTAGGGGGAGGGGAGGGGGAGAGGAGGAGGGTCATTGGGAGGCTGGCGATGAAGGCTCCTATTAGGTAACAGCAGTGGGGCACAGTGAGAATTGAGGGGCGATGGGAGGCATAGTACTGCCTTAGGTGTCAGGCCATTGGGACTCTGTCCTCACTCTGACACCCCAGTCCAATCCAGACACACACACACACCACTCATACATGCACACGCACACACGCACGCACACAGGGCTCACATTAACGTGTCCACTTCTTAACCCCCTCAAGCACACTCACAAAAACACATCATCATCGATCATCAGCGGCCATCCATCATTATCTATCATGACAAACTTAGCTAATGGTGGATCACCACATATTGTGTGTGAGCTCAAGTGGTTCATTTTGTATTCTATTATTGAAATTGTCTTTAAATATCTTCGGATATTAAATGTGTCGGATCTGACTCAATGGGACCCCCCTGCTCTCTTATTGTGCTTGTCGTCTCCGTCAATCATCTGTTTTCTGTCAGTTATTGTTCCATGTCCATGTTTGCAGTCTGTCAATGAGAAGACAGCCCTGTCTACGTTAATCCATGCATGGCTTCGGGTGTGGAGAACGAGAGGAAGAGAGAGGCATTTGTTCGGGAGAACTGTGGGTGTTTGCATTAGTCTTGTGATGTTTTTTAGAATGACTTATGTTGGTTTCGTCTTACCTATGCCGATTCCCCATCCAACCTAGAAAGGTTAGGTAAGACACCCATCATTACGACTTCCATCTATGGATTTCACGTGAGAGATGTAAGCTATTTGTGCGATTGAAACGTTTCTAGCATATGCTATTTCAGCTTGTGAGACAAGGGACCTTCAGCTTTTTTGAGGACTTTATTTGCTGTTGTTATTGGTGTTGCAGCTAACGTCACATAATTGCGTTATTGTTATTTTGGTTTAGGTTTTTATGCTGTGGGGCACTTATCGCTGTAATTCCATTCCATCCTCGTCAGTGAGAGCCCCTGCGTGTGGTTAAGTTAAATCATATAAATTGCGACGCTCACCCTCACTCCTTAACCTGAACACACAAACCTTCAGAAAATGCATTGTTTGCTCAGCACAGAAGCAGGATTCACGCAATGGATCCATGAATCCGATTCTTTCTTTCTTTGTTAATCATCACTTAGTGATGCTAATATCCAGCTGCAGCTTACCTAATGGACCCGCCGTTTGTTGTTTGGTTGTTCTCTCCGGGTAGCAAACCAGCAGTGTCTCCTCCCCTTGCTTTAATTATCACACTTCTGCTGCAGAAACCATGGTGCTGCACCGGGCCATCTGGTACCAACTGCCAAGCCGTCCAACTGAGCTCTACCATTTACCAAACCTCCGTCCAGCACAGGGAGGTGACCAACAGCTACACCAGGGGCCCCTGGTGTAGCTGTTGGTCACCTCCACCACCACTCACATCCTTTTAATATACACCTATTGCTCTTCTGGGCTAGGCAGTACACGGGCACCTGGCTTCTCCGCCCCCCCCCGCCCCACCATGCCTGCATGCCCCTCCCTTATTCCTCCATGGCAGGCCAGGGGCACCTCTCTCAGAGCAGGACTCTAGAGGTGCAGTATTAAGCGTTGAGCTCTGTCGGTTTGGCAGAAGTCTATTACTCTGTGTGTTGGTCTCTTACATAGGGGGGATGTGAAGGCGGAGTGATTGCAGTAGAGGTCCCTGGAGCGGCAGGCTCTGTCGTTTGGTTCGGCCTGGCGGAGGTCCAGCAGATGCAGCCTTTACAGAGCACAGTCAGACATCAGTGCATTTAATTAATGGAGAGTTACATTGGCTAATGCGAGCTGGCTGGCTGCACAGATACACACGTGCACACCCTCTCTTACTCTTTTTCTCGGTTTTCCGCCTGTGTGCCTGCCTGCCTGTCTGTCTGCCTGTCTGTCTGCCTGTCTGTCTGTCTGTCTGTCTGTCTGTCTGTCTGCCTGTCTGCCTGCGTGTCTGTCTGTCCATATGCCTGTCTGCACATCTACTGTATCGTGCTGCCGGCCTGCTCTTTCATGCAGAGCCAAGAGGCCAAGCCTCTTAGCAAGGAGGTGCCACTGTGAGAATCACGAACCTGGGTGGTGGGGCTGCTTGTGAATGCAGCAAGGACCCGCCCGCACCCCCATCCCACCATTCCCTACTCACCACCACCACCCCCCCCCCCCACCCGCCAACATCTCTGAGGGTCTGATTGTAAATAGGATGTAATTGATTGAAGGGGAAGCCATAAAGAGAGAGAGGAACATGCAGCAATGTCTGCAGGCCCTCAGATAAAAGCCACCGACGGGGCATTTGTTAAAGATAGCGGGAGGCAAACGGTGAGGGAGCAGAAAATGAGGCATGGTGAAAAATGAAGAGTGAGAGAGAGAGAGAGAGAGAGAGAGAGAGAGAGAGAGAGAGAGAGAGAGAGAGAGAGAGAGAGAGAGAGAGAGAGAGAGAGAAGAAAAGAAACAACACAATCATCATTCCGCCGTCTAGAAATAGAGGTTCGCCATGAGAGACATGAGAATGGGAGAGGAGAAAGAGCGAAGGTAAGAAGGGGCCAAATAAGTGGGGGGAAAAAAGTGAGAGACCGAGCTTCACAAAAGAGAGAATAAAGAACAAAAAGAGGGGCGAGTGCATGAGATGCAAATTTCCCCGGGGCGATAAGCGGGGAGACAATCTCTGACGACATATGGAGGAGTGTGGAGAGAGAGAACTCTTGAGCGGGTCCGTCTTATCTGCTGGCCAGCTCCCACTTCAGCCTGATTGAATGACTAATCTAGTGTTCTGACAGCATAACAAGGGAGAGAGAGAGTACATGTAGACACAGAGCTGGAGGAGGAGGAGGCGAGGACTACGGCGGAGGCCCGGCCGACCGGAGGGCGCCTTCGGCTCTCTTGCCTGGGGGAGAACCAGATGCACCGGGGGTGGGGGTGGGAAAGAGAAGTTGCGGGGTAGCTTAGAAAGGATGGGAAGAGAGCAGAGGGATAGACCGGGAGCGAAGAAAGGAGGAGCAAATTAAAATGTGGTGTAAAAGAAAACACAGGTATTGGAGAGAGTTAGAGGGAGGCACAGTAGCGTAAAAGGTACAGTTGACTTTTGGGAATGAAACTGCACTAGGACGGGGGCAGTAAGAAGATAAAGTCGCATGGTGTGGTATAAAAACAAAACGAGGAAACGAGAGACTTCCTACTGGGTAAAGGTGTGCGTGACCTCATTAGTCTGCTGTATACCTCTGCTTTTCTCTCTCTCTGTTTATCTGTATCTCTTCACCTCCTGCACCACTCTCTTTCTCGCACTCTCTCAGTGTCTGTTTATACAGCAGTTAGTTCCGGCCAAGTAATTTGATTGGACAAGCAGCATTCAATGAGTGCTGATAGTTAGCAATAACAGCACTGGGACTTTTAACTAAACATATATCACTCCACTTACATTACTAACGACCATTAAACACTAGTGTGCAGGAACATTTTTGTGTTGCTTGGCAGTCCAGTGGTGGAACTATTCTTGTGTTGTCAGAGCCAAATAAATCATCAAATAAACAAACAAATAATAATATGTTGTCGCTTTGTTAACTACTGGCGCTTGTAGAAGTGTTGTATCAAAACAGAATCACCTGAGAAGGAGTGTGTTATTGCAGCATGGCTATGATTCTCCTTGGCACATGGCCAGCAGCATTGTACCTACGACCAAATCACAGCCATGCTGATCGTTAGCATTAACACACCTCTTCTCGTGTGATATTACTGGAATCTCGCTCTCATTCTCCGTCTCTCTCTTTTTCTCTCGCCTTTATCTCTCCCCTGGTCGCTGCAGGCACTGTGCTAGTGTCATGACCCTATTTCCAGCCTCCCGCCGTAATCACAGTTCATCAGGAGCATTCCTGATGTAATTACTCAGCTAATGGGAGCTAATTACACGGTACAGTACGGCGTGCCTGTCAGCTTTCCACTTTACCACATTTACTTCATGATAATCATCCTCACAATACCACGGCTCAGCTTGCATGCCCCAATATCCACTCAGTTACTATCATTACAGTTGCGTTGTGCCATCTCTAATGACAACAATCAAGTCTTGCAGTACTGTCACTTTGTTAAAACTCAATGGTTACATTTGGAATTTTTGGCCAGACAGTCAATATTATAATAGAATGGAATGGAATAGATTGAATGAAATGTGTTTGGTGTGAAGTTGAGAAGTTGGGACCAGAGTGTGCAGCCCTAGGTTCTTTATTACATGTTCTTTATATTACTCATGGTTTAGAGATATGCATGCTTTTCTTCCTAGTTCTTGAGTGAACACATCTTAGAAGACATTGCGTGGCCCTTGTGTCAGGGCGTGAGGAGGGGTAGGACCCAAATGCACGAGAGATGCGAGGCATGGTCGAAACAAAGGTTTTAATTCTCAAAAACGGGGAACGGATAGGGCACTCACAGGGACAGGTATTGTAAGGACAAGACAAAGACTGGACACAAAACAGGAACCTAAATACACACCCAAACGACACACAGGTGGACACAATGACGCTAACGAGACAGGTGAAGACAATGACAGGGAAACACTAGGGCAGGACAAAACTGAAACTGGGGGGGGCACGGCTGTGGCCGTGACAGTACCCCCCTCTCAAGGGACGTCACCGGACGTCCCACAAGGCCGGAGCAGGTCCGGAGGTCGGCCCGGAGGCAGGGCAGAGGGTCGGGGCAGGTCCGGAGGTCGGCCCGGAGGCAGGGCAGAGGGCCGGGGCAGGTCCGGGGGTCGACCCGGAGGCAGGGCAGAGGACCGGCGCAGGTACGGGGACCGGCCTGGAGGCTGGGCAGAGGGTCGGGGCAGGTCCGGGGGTCGACCCGGAGGCAGGGCAGAAGGCCGGCGGCCCGGAGGCCGGAGCAGGTCCAGGGAACCACCCGGGGGCAGGACGGGCACAGGGGACGGGCACAGGGGACAGGAGGCGCCTGGGAGCGCGGACGAGGGGGCGCCTGGGAGCGCGGACGAGGGGGCGCCTGGGAGCGCGGACGAGGGGGCGCCTGGGAGCGCGGACGAGGGGGCGCCTGGGAGCGCGGACGAGGGGGCGCCTGGGAGCGCGGACACGGCAGCAGGCTGCGGCCAGGAGTCCTCGGGCGGAGGAGGCGGCCAGCAGTACTCGGGCGGAGGAGGCGGCGGCCAGAAGCCCTCAGGTGGAGGAGGAGGCGGCCAGAAGTCCTCGGGCGGAGGAGGCGGCGGCCAGAAGTCCTCAGGCGGAGGAGGCGGCGGCCAGAAGTCCTCGGGCGGAGGAGGCGGCGGCCAGAAGTCCTCGGGCGGAGGAGGCGGCGGCCAGAAGTCCTCGGGCGGAGGAGGCGGTGGCCAGGAGTCCTCGGGCGGAGGAGGCGGCGGCCAGGAGTCCTCGGGCGGAGGAGGAGGCGGCCAGGAGTCCTCGGGCGGAGGAGGAGGCGGCCAGGAGTCCTCGGGCGGAGGAGGAGGCGGCCAGCAGTCCTCGGGCGGAGGAGGAGGCGGCCAGCAGTCCTCGGGCGGAGGAGGAGGTGGCCGGGGCAGAGGGCAGGAACGAGGCTGGGGTACAGGGCAGGACCGAGGCTGGGGTACAGGGCAGGACCGAGGCTGGGGCACAGGGCAAGAACGAGGCTGGGGCACAGGGCAAGAACGAGGCTGGGGTACAGGGCAGGACCGAGGCAGGGGCACAGGGCGAGAACGAGGCTGGGGTACAGGGCAGGACCGAGGCCGGGGCACAGGGCAGGAACGAGGCAGGGGCACAAGGCAGGACCGAGGCAGGGGCACAGGGCAGGAACGAGGCTGGGGCACAGGGCAGGAACGAGGCTGGGGTACAGGGCAGGACCGAGGCTGGGGTACAGGGCAGGACCGAGGCTGGGGTACAGGGCAGGAACGGGGCTGGGTACCGGCGGCAGGTGGCCGAGACTCCCCGGCAGGAACAGCCTCGGTGCTCTGGGTGCTGGGCGGCGCAACCTTGTTTGTCCGGGCGCAGGGCGGCACAACCTCAGAATGAGGCAGGGGCACAAGGCAGGATCGAGGCAGGGGCCCAGGGCAGGACCGAGGCTGGAGTACAGGGCAGGAACGGGGCTGGGTACCGGCGGCAGGCGGCCGAGACTCCCCAGCAGGAACAGCCTCGGTGCTCTGGGTGCTGGGCGGCGCAACCATGTTCGTCCGGGCGCAGGGCGGCACAACCTCAGGATGAGGCAGGGGCACAGGGCAGGATTGAGGCAGGGGCCCAGGGCAGGACCGAGGCTGGAGTCGGGGTTCAGGCTGGGGCTGGAGCCGGGGTAGGAACCCGGACTTTGGGTGGGCCCTCCGCTGCAGGCTTCGGGGTCCACCAAAGGCAAGTCGGGTCCCTAGGAAAGGGTTCAGGGAACTCTCTGCTGGGTCCATTTGTGGTCTTGTCCTTCTGTCAGGGCGTGAGGAGGGGTAGGACCCAAATGCACGAGAGATGCGAGGCATGGTCGAAACAAGGGTTTTAATTCTCAAAAACGGGGAACAGATAGGGCACTCACAAAACGACACACAGGTGGACACAATGACGCTAACGAGACAGGTGAAGACAATGACAGGGAAACACTAGGGCAGGACAAAACTGAAACTGGGGGGGGCACGGCTGTGGCCGTGACACCTTGTTTCGTTCGTACTGTCTTAAAGAATTTAGACAGCCTTGTGTGCCAGCCGGACCATGTGACCACACTGAAGGTGAACCTCGGTGAAGCATCGGTAGAATAACTGTGGAACTCAGCTGACTCACACTCAGCCTTCTACGGCATTTCCAAAGAACACAGAGGCTTTAAAGTTCCGTTTTCTTCATGGGGACTGCAGCCCTCACATGACAATTTGAGATACATAGTATCTTGTAGAAAACAACCATGACAATTGGTTATCGTCTGAATCAGGCAGAATCCTATTGGATTCTTTATATAGAAAACAAGCAGAGCAGGTTCAAGTAGGAGACTCTGAGGGGAGTTGAGTTGGCAATATAACTGTCATATTACACTCATCTAATCATTCTCACCAATGTTAACAGGACAGTCAGACCAGGAACTCTCATGCTCAGGACGTGTGTTACACGTGCTGATAATTGTCCTGTTCTCTCCACCACCCCAGCCTCTACCCTTGATTCTGTCTTTGTAGTCTGTCAGGGGAATGATGGATATAGGCCTACCTGTCTATCTGCCATTGATGTCGAGTGTGAGGGTGAGTCTCAGTTTGGCTTTTTGGCCAGAGAGCTGTCAGCAGGCAGAAATATATTGGCAAGATGATGTGTCTGTACACTCAGTCAAGTCATGTTACGTAAATACAACCTGAGGCCCCTGACTGACCCTCCACGTAGAAACCTTCAAAGCTAGATCCGCCGAGCACGCTTCTGTCCAAAAAAGGTGGAGTAATGGTGCTGATCTGTAGGGATTTGTGAAGTCTGTTCTGACATTGCTCATAAAAGGGGCTACAGGCCTACACACAAAGTTTGATTTGACAAATACAATTTGAGTCAGGCGGAGAGGTTATTAATGTATTTATTCGTTGCACCTGATGCGCCAATACACTCAAACCTCAGTTATTTTTGATGCAGTCTTTACACAGGATTAGTCTGTTTGAGGCACCTCACAGTGCTCCCAAAACACAATATCATCCTCGGAATGCCAAAGCAGCCCAATGCGGTTAGAAACATCCCAAACCAGCGCTTGCTGTTCAGAGTTCCTTGTCTTACATACAGTGGTTGTAGTGTACAGTAGGAGCAGACCGGATGGGTTCTGTTAATGTGTGGGATAGATAGATGCAATGTTTATCTTTTGGAGAAAAAAAAATGACCTGGACATAGCATGGACATGTAATAGCCTGTGGGTTCTGTGTTTGTGTAGTAAAGCTATAGCCTTGTTTTTTCGGAAATTACATCTCATTTAAAAAAATAAAATTAAAAAAATATAAAAAAAAGTAAGAGATACAAATTGTAGGCCAGTGTTTATATGAAGATAGATCTATGCTGAGAGTTCAGCAGAAAACAATATTCTAGAGATCTGTGGTAGCAATTATAACGTAAGATCACCGAAACAGACGTAAACACACAATTTGTTTCAGATAGCCTACCCACACCCTCAAACATCAACACATTCATTGCACACACACTTACACAAACACGCTGAATGAAGGGCAAGAGAAAATAAAGTGACCTGTCAATCGTTCAAACATGTCATTGACATATCACAACAATTCCGTTAAGAGGAATTTGCATTAAGTTCTTTTAGTTTAATGATTACAGTTTTTCTCAATTGCTAAAACACTAAAGCCCATTGGCTGAAAAAAGTTTTCAGTTGCCTGAACTCATGTAGCTAATTGTGCCTGTCTGTTGTCAATACCTTAAACCATTTCACATGGTAAAACACAATTTGCAGATCTCACTTAGACTTTTCAGCAAAACTCTAAACACATTCTCATTTTTAAAACACATTCTGCACTCTAATGCACATTCACAGTCTAATGCACATGCACATCCATACTGGTAAACACAAATGGCAACAATCAAATACAAATAGAGAAAACATGTCTTGACAAAACAGAACCACTCAAAATAGATTTCACTTGTTTCAAATGATGTGACACAACCAATATAAGCCAGTTCAGAGAGCAAACAGGTTGTTGAAGGTGGGAAAATATTGCTTGTGATGTCGACGAAGTGCTCTGGCCTGACCCAGCCCAAAGACAAGAAGAAGCACATTGATCACATGTTTACTCCTTTGATTTTTGTCCCTTTTACGTAGTAGTATTGTATACTATAGTACAGTGCATTGTAGGCTGTATACTGTACAATGAACAAATTGTATGGCCCTGAACATTGGGCTTTCCATTTTTTACAGTAACAGTACTGACTGCTCAATAGATTTTGACTGGTTGCAGGTTCATATCAACAAAGAACAAGAGTGAGTTGTGAGTAGTGAGATGCAGGGTACAGTACTGTATAGGGGTACAAGGAGGAGAAAGAACAAAAAAAAATTGCAAAGAGCAATGCAGGGTAGTAATTTCTGATCAATTTTGAGCTACTACGATAGAACATTTTTTGGTTCATCAAGAAGACAATGACGGACATATAGAGACATATAGTTCTCCCTGAGAACTATATGTTTTGAACAATGTGTTTTCTATTTTTTGGTGTATTGTTTACTGACTGGTTGATAGTGTATATAATTTGGATCACTTTGTTTATGATATGAGAGCAGTGTTTGATTTTGACCAGAGGTAAATCTGTTTTGAGGCGAAAGTTTCATTTTGCAAGAGGATTCAGAGGTTTTGTAAATAGTGCTTGAAGATGAGGTTTTGTGTTTACAGTTTTGAGAAAATGGGTGACTGTTTCAAGGAATGTGTTTTAGCAATTGTGAACAACTGTAAAGCAGAGAGGTGTTTTAGCCGCTCACCCCATGGACCACTAGGCAAGTCCCCGGCTGTTGTGAGAAAAGGTTCAGCTGGGGAGTAGTTTACAGGGCGCCCGCCAAAAGCAATAAGGACAAAAAATGCATCTGAGCACATTGGAATACATGCAGGTACATCGGTGTACAGAGGTTGGCTTGTATCTGGGTGAATTGAAGTGAACTGGAGCAGTCTAGGCAAAATGTCTTTCATTTTCTAAAAAGTGCTACCTTTCTTCGCTCTGCTCAATGTAAACCCCAAAGCCGAAATGTATGACTTGGATTCAGAGAGGCAAACTTGAAATGTAGGCTATTGAACAGCTCTGTTTGATCATTTCGGTGACACTTATGGATACTTGAAAGCTAGCTTGCTTGGGTGAATATATTTGGTCATTTTCAACTTATTGGGTGTGTTTGAGTGTTTGAGTATGTTATGATGCGATGAAAGATTCCACAGAGAAAGCTAAATAGAACGCAGGACTTATGGCCACGCAGGGCTAACCAACTCTAAGTTTGACTTAGCCTACAGCCTATTGAAATGCTAGAGCAGTTGAGAGTTAAAATGTGTATGTAGATCTTGGGTTGAATAGGTGGTAATGGGACAATTTTAGATATTACAAGAACAAAAAATAACAGTTTCTTTACACAAAAATATGGATAGCCTATAGAAAAATGTAGGGTAGATAGCGTAGGCCTACTGGTTGCCCTTAGGGATGGAATACCAGGAAAAAATAGCCAATTAGGATATGACCCCTCTTTCACTGATGCAAGCACACCCCACAATTTCCCCAGAAATTGCTTGGGGGGAAATTGTACCCTTTCCCCCGAAATTGTCTCCTTTCTAACAAAGTAAAAACTCATCGGAACAAAAATAATAACTCAGAATAAGTCAGAACGAGATAGGGCCTGCTAAATCCTCCGAACTATATAGTAAGTCGTCGGAACAAATCATCCAATCATAATAGCCTACCAACACGTTCAAATGATTACAGGACTCTGTAAAGTCTTCACGTGAGGTCCATGCACATCTTGTCATCATAGGTCTTTAATGAGGTGCTAAGCAATATCCTTGTATAGTTGAAACAAGGAGAATATATATTTCTGTTTCAGCTCAGTAAAAGTGGATTGTGGGTGACTGGGTGTGCGTTCAAAAACAGGAAACACCCCGCTGGGATCCTGCCTGAGCAGAAAGCCTTGCAAAATGACAACGTGTCAGAAAGCCAGTACAACACATGGCTCGACAAGCATCTAGTTAGCGTGGCACTGATGCTTGTGGTCGTGCGTGACACCATTCCATGCTCTCGTTCATCGCATGCTCTTCCTTCCTGCTGATCCACCTTTCTTCCTCCCACTTCTCCTTGTTTCTTTCTCCCCTCCCTCCCTCCCTCCCTCCTTCCCTCCCTCCCTCCTTCCCTCCCTCCCTCCCTCCCTCCCTCCCTCCTCACCGTGCTCATTGCTAAACCATGAGTCTTGGGACAGAGCACATGAGAGACTAGAATACATAGATAAAGCCTATACCAAAAAAGGTGGATGAGAGGGAAAAACAAAATAAGGCAAACAAGGGGTAACACCCCCCCCCCACCCCCTCCCATTTTCACTGCCCCAAATCCCCCCTCGCCCCCAAGCAATTCCAAGACCAGTCCTATGTTCCCCGCAGAGCTTAGTTCAGACCCGAACAGGAATAATGAGGTTCCGAAAGCAGCAAAGGTCATCGTCTGGAAAAAAAAAAACCCTGTCTCAGCCCTCTGTCCAATCAGAAAGCCCGCTGCCCGAGCACAAAGACCCACGTTCTGGGTTGGGAGAGAAGACAGAAAAAGAAGAGAATGAGAAAAGAAAGAATGAGAAATGATGGAATAGAGCAACCAAACCCAAACAGCCCAAAGACATCTTTACTTTTATCTCACAGTCTGGTAGAGGAGGAACAGGGGGAGCGGTGTGTCACAGCGGGGGGTTAGGGAGAGAAGGAAAGGAAAGAGGGAGAGAGGAATGGAGAGAGAGATGGAGCAGAAAAGCCTTGCAAAGAGACCCAATATTTCATTCTAGTGGAAAAAATGTAAAAGGCATAAAAGTGTGAGCCAGAGAGATGAGGCAGGTGTGAGTGAAAGTAAAAACTGGATGGTAAGAGACAAAGATGGTTGTGAATATTGGAAGGGGGGGGGGGATGACACACTAAAAATCCCGGCTCTATCCACAAATGAGCATTGCCCTAGGTGCTCCTAAATTCCATGTTGTGCTTTCATGTAATTGAAAGTTCCCCACAGCCTAAAGCCTAGACCTGCAGCTAATGCAGAGAGGGGGGTTAGGGAGAATGGGACAGGAGAGGTGGGGGGAAGCTAGTGGACAAATAGAGACAGAAAGAAGAAAGAAAGATTAGATTAGATAAGGAAGACGGGGTGGAGGTAAGGGAGAGGGAGTTGTGTGTGGTAGCAAAGGAAATCAAAAGTTAGGGAGTGAACATACAGTAAGTGAGTGTGAGAGAGAGAGAGAGAGAGAGAGAGAGAGAGAGAGAGAGAGAGAGAGAGAGAGAGAGAGAGAGAGAGAGAGAGAGAGAGAGAGAGAGAGAGAGAGAGAGAGAGAGAGAGAGATGGTAATATCCGGCAGGATTATCCAGATCTGGTTTTAATCCTGAGTAAATGATAAATCCCTACGGCAGTCTGACCACCAAGTCCCGTTGCTGTCAGGTCCAAGGTAAACACTCAACTCCTCAACAAAGAGTGTGTGTGTGTGCTTCAACTTGTCGGAAATTTGTGAGAGAGACAGGCACAGAGATTGAAGGAGGAAGAGCGAGGACAAGGGAAAGAATGAGAGACGATGTAGATAAGAGAGCATATAGAATGTCAGACACGTAGGCGAGTCAGGTCTACCTCTAAACTGCTGACATCATCAAAAGTCGACATGACCTTGTTAAAGACACGCAAGAAGGCACTGGCACACATACACACTTGTACATGTGCACATACACACACACACGCACGCAGACCTGCACAGATACATTCTAACACAGACACACACATGCTGCCATTGCCATAACGAATGCTGTGCAGTTAGCAGAAGTTCTGAAGATGGCTCTGTAAAGATGCATGGCTCATCTTTGACATGCAGGTGCTGCTCATCGCTCCACGCTCCCGGCTTCTCCTCCTCTTTCTCTCCTTTATAAAAAAATTGAGGGATTCAAATGAAATTGAAACAAAGAGAAAGGGGGCATGAAGGTGGGAATATAGTCTGACCTGTTCAGTATTAAATGCTTTGTGTGGGAGAATAAGCCAGTTACTGAAATGAATCTCCTGGTTTATTTCTGTTTCATGCAAAGTAAGGCAATTATCATGGACACAGACACACTCTGGCTCTCTCACACACACACACACACACACTCACTTTCACGACCAACCAATGAAGCACAATGTTTAATTAGAAGCTGGCCACAGGAACATCTGCATGAATTAGCACTTCAGGGACAATTCATCACACTAAGGGCACCTTAAACACCATCAGCTAAGGGATCTCTTCCCAACACACACAAACACAGGCACAAGCACATGGACACTCATTCCTGAACGCCCACACACCCACACACACACACGCAACAAGACACACAGTTACACCATTGACTGACACAATCCTTTGTTTGCTGCTTATCAGACTCCAGAGCGAGAGAGCGAGGGAAGGATGGAGGGACGGAGAGATGAAGAAGGGCAGAGGGATGCCCCGACCTATACCTCTGTGGTCTGCCACTGCCGAGTAGAGTTTCATAGAGAGGGAGAGACGGATCGGGCTGGAATGAGCGGAAGATGAGCTGGAGGAGAGAGAGGAAATGAAAGGCCGGTGGCCTTGAGAGCAGAACGGTCAGAGACGGGGAGATAAGCCTCCGAGAAGTCGATAAGCACAGCCATTAGCTGACAAATGGCCGACACTCCAATGTCATTAGACACTGCGCTGGAAAGAAAGGCACGGCTAGACTAGGCTGGACGGCGAACAGTAACACGGAAAGGACCAGTGAGTGGTCGCTGTAATGCAGCAGTTTGATTAGGAAATCGGAATGTTTGGGCGGTGGGGTGTGTGTGTATGTCGGTGTGTATCTGTGTGGTTTTTCTTTGAGTGTGTAAGTCGGTGTGTTTTTGTGTGTGTGTGTGTGTGTATGGTATGGGTGTGTGTGTGAGTGAGTGAGTGTAAAGTAGTACTAAGCTAGTGATACAGCTCAGAGCTCTTTTTCCTTTAGTTGACTTGATTTATGTGTCTCAGAGTGTTTAATACAGGCTGGGTTCAATAGCCAGGGCCTCAGGATGGGCTAATGACTGCGTTCAGTCTCTGTTACATAGTACAAGACACACACACGCAGACACACAAACCTAATGTTCGAGACGCCACGGATACCTCCCACATACACACTGACTCTTATATTGCTCCTTCCCTCCCTCCCTCCCTCCCTCCCTCCCTCCCTTTTGCCCTCCCTCACGGACATCCTCTTTCTTTCCCCTTAATCTGTTGTTGCTGTGGCGACATTAGTCCACCCCCCCCGTACACCGCTTTGCACCGACATTGTTTAAGCGTCCCGTCTCCCAAACCCCTGCACCCCTCTCTCCCTGCTCCCTTTTTCTCCCCTCTGACTCCCCCTCTGACAGGTCAGAATTAATGACGCTCTCCTCCTCTTCTTTCCTCGTCCCACGTCTCCTTTCTTTTCCTTTCCTTTCCTTACCCTTCCTCTCCCTTTCTCTCCTTGCACTCTCTCACATGCACAAATAGGCGCTAACCTTTCTTTCACTACTCCATATAATATGTGACAGGATGAAGGCTGTGAGGAGCGGTCATTTAAGAGCTCCGTCCATTCTGTTAATTGGGAATGGTAAAAGTGCGTGTGTGTGTGTGTGTGTGTGTGTGTGTGCGTGTGTGTACGTGTGTACGTGTGTACGTGTATGCATGTGGGGGGGGTGTGTTTAAATGATCTCTTAATGCTTCCTAACATTACAGATTGTATCTCAGATCTACCCCCTGACCCCACACACATACACACACCCACACACAAACACACTAATGGCATCAGTGACAGAGGAGAGGAAATGAGGTGAGAGATGAGGTGAGGGGAGGGGAAAAAGGTGGAGGAGAGGAAAGGAAAAAGTATGAATGAATGAATCTCTTTCTTGTTTATACACCACAGTTGAAGCCGTGTCATGCCCTACTGTAAGCCTGCTATTTAGTATGTTTGATATAGAACCTTAGCACGTTCCCCTATCATCTCCACCAGTGCATCTCCACGCTCTGCGACAGGGGGGCTGCACAGTGGCGTGAATCCAGTTTCCTGAGCTCGGCTTAGCTTCCCTACACTTCCTGTCCAGACCAAGTCGTAGAGCATGCGACGTCCAATTATGGCAGGGCCAAATTAAAAGTGCAAATTGCTGTGTAAAAAACCTCTGAGTCAAATTTAAAGTGTGAGACCAAGCAGGAGAGCATACAGCATCTTAATGAAACCATTCTCTCGGATTAATATGCAGGGTAATTGCTGGACCTCTTCTTTCTCTCTGACGCCCTTTTTAATCAACAGTCAGCTAATTACTAAACTCGGGGATGGGAAGAGCGCATAGAATAAGGGAAGGAGAGAGTGAGAGAGAGGGGGATGGAGAGAGTGAGAGAGAGGGGGATGGAGAGAGTGAGAGAGAGGGGGATGGAGAGAGTGAGAGAGAGGGGGATGGAGAGAGTGAGAGAGAGGGGGATGGAGAGAGTGAGAGAGGGAGACATGGCGTGAGAGAGAGGATAAGAGATGGGGGGAGAGGAGGGGTGCAAGGTTGCATGAAAGAGAAAAGACTGGACGAGAGAGAAAGAAGGAGAGTGGAAATAGAAGGAGTGAGAGGAAGAGGGAATGGAAGGAGATGGAGAGTGGGAGAAGAAGAGAGAGAGTTCTCGTCCACCCTGCCTCAATCTTACTGGGTGTAAGCTGCATTATGAATTAAAGCAGTTACCACGCTTCCCCTTGTTAATAAACTGCACTCAAGTTGTGGGTTACACACGCACACACACACACACACACACACACACACACACACAGGTATCACTATACTTAACTGGACATCATGTAGATCTGTACACTCACTGACCTAAGATACATGTTACCACATTCCTGAGACACATTCCTGAGACTAGAATAAAAGTCTAGTTAGTCTTCACCCAATGTGAGCTTTAACTTTCTAAGTGTCTTTCTCCATACTGTAGCATCTGACTGGGTGGGGACATGCTCCCGCCCCGACGCAGCTTTCAATTGGGTAACTATCCAGGACCTTGGAGTTTTTTCATGCCACCCTAGATGTGCTTGTATAGATCCAGCAAAGTTTGCCCGCAGAGTAGGTCGTGGCAAGCTGTGGGTGTGTCTGGAGAAAAGAGAGATGCATTAGAGCAGTGTCATCATCAGCCATGTCGTACACGCCGTCATTTATTCCCAAAACCACAATTACAAAAAGAGACCATTGTTCACTCAATCAGGCACATTTATTTATGGAGCAGTATGTATGTGTTTTTGGTCTTCATTGCGTAAATGTTTAGGTTGTTTACGTTGCGAGAGATTACGTCACGCATGTCTTCTGTATGCCATTACCTTGGCTCAGCAAAGAATTATTTTAAATAAATGTGTAAAGCTAGCATAGCTCATGACGGCTCACTGATAGGAGAGAGGTCATACCCATTAAAGATATGGCTTTGAGACAATATGCAGTCAATCAATGCTGTCAAGGTTCTGAGTTTTAATATGATAATTGAATGCATGAAAATGCCTTTCCGATCTGGGAGCACTGTAGCACAGGAGTCCAGTGCTCTCTTTGTAGAATGTCGGGTTCTGCACAGCATTGCTATGCATAATAAATGCCACTTGGATATGATAGAGGAGACACTGCAGGGCTGTGGGCAGAGTGATGGAGAGTTTAATGAGCAAACAAGGCAATGCAACCACAGTACTGGTAAATAGGGACCATTTGGTAGAAAATGCTGTTTCCTACATGGTAAGTGAATGCCCATTGAAGAATTCATCAGAAAGGCCAATTGGAAAGTCGTGCGAAAAGATTCATTGACACAAAACAATGATGAGACAATCTTAAAATGAGTGTGGTAGTCCCCCACGGATGGGTCACAGGCAGGTCTGGGCTGGAACTGAAAAATGGCCCGGGACTTTGAAACGCAGACCGGCTCGCGACCGTGTATTATTATTATATATCTTTTTTTTTTCGCATTATGCCGTGGCCATTTGACCGGCTGTTCGGGATATCTCCCGACTCTCCCGACGGCTAGTCCGACCCTGGTCACAGGACATTGCTGTGCCACAGGACGGAGGGTGGTGCAACTCTGTCTGTGCTGACTGGACTCTGACACCACAGCGCCTATGGGTCATGACAATAAGCAGGCAGATCAATGACATACGTGTAATCAGTTGAAGACTTACAGTTATTGGTGGTTTTGCATGTCATATACTAGAGGTTTATACTAGAGGTTATACTAGAGGTCAACAGAAGCTTTACAATACAGGAAATATATTGTATATATATAGTACATAACTGACGTATGGTCAGGTCCAGCCTCTATCTCTTCAGACTTTGTCTGAGGTCATTGAACAACCTTCACTACAGCCAGGGTTTGAATTACAGGGGCGGGTTTGACCCCCCAAATTAAGACTTGTATCCCCCCAAAAGAGGAAAAATCAACAGGTCGGGGGGGTCGATACGTTTATATATCGTTCTTACCTATAATCGTAACCCCCCAGATTGTCATTGTACAATTCGCACTCGGCCTACAGCTTTACCTTGTTTTTGAGACCCAAAACTAAGATGCACTGACAGCCAAAGTGAAAACCTCAAACGCTGTTCTAGATGTAGCAATATGTGGCCAATGTTGAGCTTCTCCATAAATATACTGTGTGTGTGTATACATATGCTGTATATATGTTGGTGAACTTGCCTCTCAGCCTAGTGAATTTAGGTTAATTGGTTATCGGCACCAGCCACTTCAAATATGTAATCATTGCACCCTTACGGTGGAGCCAGTCTCACCAACGTCTGGATTTCTTGCATGAGCAACATACAACATTTTGTAATGTTTTTAAGTGTGAGACAATAGTGTAAGACTGTATACCAGTACCTTAGCTGGTACCCACGAGCCTTTGCAGATTGTTGATTGCAGCCACTGAGTTATACTAATCTGATTTATATTGGAATCCTAGAATAGCAGATGCTTGACTTGTAATTTGTCTTTTGGTGTTGTCGGTAAATGACAATGTCTTTTGACTGTGAAGACTGTGGTGTGCTAGACGTGTTTAGTTAAAATTAAAACATTCTGGAAAAAAAGGTTGAAATGGGAGTTTGTGTTGCTGAAAAGTAATAGTTGATGTATTTTTTCTATCTTAAGAGTTGCAGTCTGTGTAGCTTCAGAGTCACAGTCTGTGTGATTTGTGTAGCTGAAGAGTTAGAGTTTGTTCATCAGAAGGGCTGGAGTAGTTATTGTGTAATGCAAAGGTTGGAGTTTGTGGAGCTTGTGGAGCAGAAAGGTTACAGTGTTGCAGCATAGTGACAGCGTAGCCCGTTGTCACGACTCAACACACAGCGTGCCCTCCAGGACAGCAGAGGGCACTAAGGAGTCAGAGCAAGGCCGGCTCAGCCGTGAGGAAGTGAATGGCCATGGTTAAAAGGAACCCTGAATTGTTTGTCAGTGCTCATTCATGGTTTGTGTGCTACGGGCGTTACCTTACTTGGAAACTTTTTACAAAAACTATTTACCTGTGCTGAACCCTGCTTGCCCCGACTGTGGATTTTGGATCACGATTTGGACTGTTCACTTGGACTCTCTTTTGTTTCACGGTATTGAACCCCGCTTGTCTCTGACCTCTCCTTTGTCTTGCCCTACCTGGAAACTTCGATTGTGCTGGCTGCTCTGTGTACCTTGACCCTGGACTGTGCCTTGACCTTGATTGTGGATTACCCTTGAACCAACCGTCTTGATGGACTTTAAGTTTGCCTTTGCCTCAATTATTATTTGACCCAGTGTGTGGTCATGACTGACTACTTTACGTGATTGAAGTAAATCAGAACCATTACAAACTCTAAACTGCATCTGCGACTGTGCTCTTCATTCCAACCTGACACCCGTTTTTTTGAGGCTGAGGTCGAGGGCCTTATTTCCTTTTAACTAAATCTAAGCTTTAAATCACACCATCACACCTGTTCCCAGAGTATACTGCTGTTTCAGTTTTTCTTCTAGGTGTAGTAGGATAGTGAGGGTGACATGTACCATTACATCTACTTATTTTATTCTAGTCTTTGTATACTTTTAGTCGGTGCCGTACTAGATACTTGTGTTGAACTGTGTATGTTGTTTTGGGGGGTTACTTTGACGGGGAATCAATTCTGTGGAATTAAAGAGATATACCATGTGTCTATTTACAATCAAAATCTGTAGAACAAGTGAAAAATCATAAATTTATTTTTGTATAGTCTAGTATTATGCTCAGTATTTATCTGCATGAATTCATTTGCATCACAGGAGGACAGTTGTGGCGAACAGGTCATCGTGTTCTCAGTAAATGTAATATCCGGTGAGAGGCTGGCGCCTGGGGCACGGGTGTGTGGGCTGTGTTGCTGCAGAAGGCTTTCACAAAGGCCAGACTGATCCATGAAAACGTTTTTGACCGTAATTGAGTTTGCCTTATTTACTATAACAAGTTGTGATTTATGTTATTTTGTTATTCTTCCATTATCCTTCTCTTAAAATTTTTTTTATGCATTTTCTGAAAGTGATGCATCAGAGAGACTTTGCAGCAGATCATTTCTATGTCCTTGATTTTTTAATCGTTCTTGAGTCCAATTTCTTGTCTGGTGTTACCCTCACTCCACTAAGCTTACTGATAAATGCGAATAAACTCCAGAACCTAGAGTGAAATCACACAATTAGGTGAGGCAGAACTTTTTGTGAAGTCAACTATTTGTCAAGTGAAAGTGCTGTCTGAGGTTGTTGCAGTGTGTGGCTCTCCAGTGTTGAAGTATGTACCAGTTTGACAGTGTTTGAGACATTTCTGTTCCTGTTCTGTGTTGTAGTGTGTATTCGTTTTTACAGTGCTGGGATAAAGTTTTACACTGATGTTGTTGTGTGTACTAGTTTTACAGTGTTTCAGGCTGTTGTAGAGTCATGCTCCAGCATTGTTGTTTCATTGTCTATGGTGTATTCTCCGCCTGTGATGCTCATTAGTTTCAGCCGTAGGGTTCTCAGCGGGACAGTGTCAGCCGCCTGCCTCCTGGCTAAGTGACGCGCTGACAGCCATGACATCAAATTGCTGTTTGAAAGCAGATCTCATCGCTACGGCGACAACGCATCATGAAAGAAGCCTGGACCTGCCAGTCTGCTGCAGTAGGAAAAAAAACCATCTCCACAGGCAGGTAGTTGTGTGTGTTAGCTTGTGCGTGTGTGTACTGTGTGTCTGAGTGTCTGTATGTGTGTGTGCATCCATGTAGTGGAAAGATGCAGTGATGCAGAAACTGTTTCTGTGTGTGTATGTGTGTTTGTTTGCAGACAATGCAACTTTATTGCATGTCTGCAAAAGGTAGTAACTCACCTCCAAAAATGATCCAAAGCGATTGAGAAAAACAGTAATTCATGCTTCAAAAACCTAGTTATTATGTCAGTAAATTGGCCAATGCCACTGCCAAGTTTTTTTTGTCATTGTGTGAGTTGTACCAGTCAAAATGTTGAGATGTTTTTTCACCATGGCAGTCAACCCTGGAAATGTTGGTTATATTCAAATAAAATGTTGTTCTACTTTTTTAGTTTACACTGACTTCTTATTGTACTGTACCATAATGTCAGTTTGGTTTGGCTGAATGCTATTGTGTATCACAGTGAGCTTTTCATGCACCAATTTTTGCATGTCATTTTTACACTTTCATGTTAAGTCATACATAGTGAACATAAAGTTGCCACAAAATGACATCCATGCAAAAAAATATACATATAAAAAAATTACATAAATTGTTGATTGTAAGATTCTGATTCATATTTCATTTATGTCACCTGGCAGGTTATTTGCCATTTTATCAGACGTATTTATGGAATTTATATGTACAGTATGTCTGATAATTGAATTAATAATTGCATGCGATGGCATGTGATGGATCACACAATGAAAGAATGTTTAGAAGTTGTGGAGAGAATGACAATTTCACTGAGAATCAACTCATCAGTTTTGATCAGCCATGTACATGTAATACATAATTGTAGAACATTTTACTACCTCTTTTTCACACACTAATTGCTCAGATATTTTAACTTATTTTTGAATTTATGTTTTCGTCCTTCGAGAGTCGAGCCAAAGCGATTGATTAACCCTAACCCTTCACACATGTGCGCTGTGTTAAGTCAAACACAAAAACACATATATACAACACATACACAGGCACACACCCAAGCTTGAATTAATTAGCAGTTTATTACAGTCCCTCTGATCGGCCCTAAGAGACAGTCTCATCTGCTCTCCACATGAGATACGGCTTTTTCCTGACTGGAATATAAAGGAAGATATCCACACACATACTTTCCTCGTAACATATTTACACACCAGTCCGCCAACACGCGTCTGTATTGACATACACATTCCCTTGCTGCATAATTGATCATGAAACACCTACATCATTCGACTGAGTCACTAATACACACACACAGGCACACACAAATAGGCACACACACAAACAGACATACACACACAGAGAATCCATGTTGAATATGAGCTATCCAGCTGACGCATCGGTCTCTCTTGTCATGATAGGAGATCCACAGCCGGTCAAACAGGACATAAGCAGGCCCTCCTTCGCCTTCTCAAGACAACGCAGGGTTTCACTGCAAATTGATGTGACCCCCTCCCCAGCCTGCCAGAGAGAGGGGCAGTACATCAGAGCAATCACCAGGAGCTATGGGAGAAGCTCGGCCATAAATCCCCATGGATCATAAATCTGCAGCATCCAAACGCCTGTCTGTGTGTACGCCACGGCTCTCTGCTTCTCCGCCATCGTCCACCGCTCTTCCTTTCTGTTTCTCTGCATCTCCCCCTCTGTCTCTTTGCATCGGGGTCACTTCCTCTCTGTGTGTTTCTTTCAGTCGACCGTCTCCCCCTCTATCTTGCGGTTTCTATCATTCTCTTTCTCGCTAACCTCCCATTCTCTCAATTGTCTGTCTGCCTGTCTGCCCCCTTGCCTGTTTTTCTTTGCACGCTCTATCCGACAAATATAGTCTCTTACTTCAGTTGTGAGTCCCTGGCTCCCTGCCACTCACATCGTACAATCTCACCTCATAGCTTTGCCATAGCACTTGGTTCCTGTCGAATTATTTAACTTTGTCAGATTGGAGAGTCATTCTCTGTGACTTGACTTCCAACGATATGACTGTTACAGGCTCACACTAATTCCCACCTTATTCTGAATGGGATTAGAATGAGATTACTTCCGTTCACACATGGAAAGTGGTTGTATCAGATTTCTTGGTTATGCCCGATCCCAAGACCTATACTGCAGTACAAAGCAAGATATGGGGTCAGCAAGGTAACTTTGAGTTTAACCCAGGGTTTCAGTGTTACGACGGCGCTTCACTTTTTACGGGAATAGATGCGCCGTGGTGGCATATGCTGCACACCTTTGTTCAAAATAACAGACCAACACATGAAAGCATCGCCTACTCATAAAAATCTTGGAAAATTGCATCGCCGTTCCTAGAAGATCCTGTGACCTTCTGCACTCGAATAATGAGTTAGGTGGAGGAAGGCAACAGTTTTCATAGACCGACAAACCCTTTGGCTTTCCCCGAAGAGTACATATTAATTTCACCCTAAAACAGACTGATTAAAGCACAAAAGCCTTTTACTTGTTGACCTTTTAAGATTTGCAAGTAAGACTACTTACCAGTTTGAAGTGTGCTTTTATATTTGTTTGTTTGTTATTGTTTGTTCTTCCAAGATGGTTTCACACAACTGGGGTAGCAGCTGAAAGAATAAGGCTAACATTGTCTTACACATCATAAGAATAATCCATTCTACTCTACACATAAATCTTTACAGAATATTCCATTGTAATTATTGTCAGATAGCCTACTCATGCCTCAATGATGGGGCAGGGATATTGATATTAAGTTACGAATTCACACAGGCTGCATTTTTTCAGACAGCTTTTTTTCCTGCCTTTGGCAGCAGACACTGTGTTGCTTTTAGTTTGGATTTCATTGTTTAATTATTCATATTTTTTCTGGTAGTGTTGTCCATGTCCTTGTCCAAGCTGGGTTGATTTAAGTTCATAACTAACTGTCGTTATGCGTAATTGGGGTTGTTAGGCTAGTGAAGACAGATAATGAAAAGCTGGGTATGTTGAACTTGCTTCGTAGAATAGGCCTCTGCACCCTTCAAGTGTAATTCATCTATACTTGTTTAAAATGTGATGCACTAGTCAACTGCACGCATACATCATTTTAATTTTGTACATTTGACTCTAAAATCTATGAGTGTTCTCTCTGCCTCTGTTCCTCTCCTTGAATACCCCATGTGCAAATAAATCAGTGTGTAGATGGTGTATGTGTGTGGATATTTGTACGTGTGCATGTGTGTGTCTCCTCTGTATTCAAGCAGTACCTGTGGTAATCCCCGGGGCAGACATTCTGCCGTCAGCGTTTACCAGAATCTCCCAGCAGGGTGCCAATCCACCAACACATCCATCACCATAACAATGAAACTGCACTTTCTCATAAGTGGCAGATGCGGTGTTGCACACCCACACACACAGACACACACACACACACACACACACAGGCACACATATACAGACAGATACAGACATACACAGGCAAACATATGCTTACACAAGCACATGCACACAGAAGCACACACCAGTAAACACACGCAGGCACACACACGCATACACAAGTACATGCACACAGAGGCACACACATTCAGAAACTCACAGGCACAAACACATACAGGCACATGGACACACACACACAGAGATACACATGTACACACAGACATGCACATAAACACAGACAGGTCTCAACTGAACTGAGTGCATTATTCACAAGGGTATTTCACAGTGACATAATGCAGTGGCATTTATGTTTCTTTGTCTTCTAGTGTGTGTCTGTCTGGGTGCAGTTACTGCTCTCACCAGCAGGTGGTGTAGTTTCCATGCCCCAATCGTCTGTCCTCTCCGTACCACCCTTTCTCCAAATGTATTTTACCCCCTTCTGCAGATCCCTTCCCTCTCTTCCACTCCTCCCCTATCCATCCTGCTCCACCCCTCTTCTGTTCTCCGTTTCACCCCACAGACCCTCTTCACCCCTGTCTCTCTCCTCCCTGTCTCTCGCTGCCCACCCTTTGATATCCCTTCTCCTCTCTCCCTCCCCTGCCTACCTCGCTGTGCCACTCCTTCCCTTTCTCCTCCCCCGTGTCCCCATCTCCTCTGTCCTTCCCCTGTCTACCCCTATCTATTCTATCCTTGTGCCCCCTTTCACACACACACACACACACACCCACCCACCCCAACCCCAGGTCCCTCCCCTGTCTCTCTCCTCCCATCCCCAGTGTGGGGGGCTTCCCCACATAACTCCTCTGAACTCCACAGACGGCTAACACATGTCAGAGAACCGGGAAGACAGCAAAGAGAGAAGTAGAGAGGGAGACAAAGACTGAGAAGAGCGCAGGCCTTGGACTAAACTGGAGCGTTTGTGGACAGACTTACCGGCGTGAGGGTCTCTACGCACACGCGCGTGTGTGTGTGTGTGTGTGACCGTGTGTGTAAGCGTGCGCGTCTGTTAAATGTCGGTAGTCATGGAGGCCCACCTTCCACTCCGGATCCTCGCACCCCTCGTCATCCTCCTACAAAGCCTCGTTCTGGTCCAGGGGGCCATGTCTGCTTGTTACGATGACCAAGGCACTCCTGAACACTGCCTGCCTCGTTTTGAGAATGTGGCTTTCAACCGTACCGTCTTTGCCTCCAACACCTGCGGCGACCTACCGGAGGACTACTGCATGCAGTCGGGCTCCAAGCAGCTCTGCAACAGCTGTGACGCGTCCATGCCGGAGCGCAGCCACAACGCCAGCCTCCTGACGGACTTCCACTCAGTAGAAGACCCCACCTGGTGGCAGAGCCAGTCGATGTTCTACGGCATTCAGCATCCCTCCTCCGTCAACCTCACGTTGCACCTGGGTAAGGCCGTCCCTCCCTCCTTTCACCCCTCCTTCTATCCCTCCGTTCCTCCGTTCCTCCCTCCTTCTATCCCTCCTCCCATCCGTCCATCGGCCTCACCCTACACTAGGTTAAGACATCGTTTTGACCAGAGCCTTTATCTATTATAGCCATTGCCCTCCTACCCTCTCTACCCTCCATCCATCTGCCCTCATTCATTTGCCTCAGGATGAAGACACCTCCTTGTCCTCCTCCACTCAATGTAAAAGCCTCTCCTCTCTTATCTTCATCCAGCGATGGACTACCCCTCAACCCCCCTGTACGCCGAGGACCACCCCCTACCCTCAGACAATAGCCTGGTCCTGGTTAGTCACTTACCACTGCCCACCCCCTTCTGTCTCTGGCCTTGCCCAGCCAGGTCATGTCATTCCTGGGATGGTTTGGTTCTGCATCCCATGGTTCACGTTTATCCATAAGTTCACTGGTACACTCGGTTGTTTACAAATTCCAGTGACTTGGTTACGGTCCCAGTTTTCTCTGTTGGGTCGGTCTAAACGGACATCATCCTTTTTCATTTGTTGCATTTGAGGGTGTCTAGGACGTTTAGCATGTGTTGCTAAGCCAAGTATAAGAGCATTTGGCAGTGTTGTTCCGATGTGGATGGATTGTGTTTTGATGTTTCTACTCTGGGGTGCGTTAAACTGAGTTGTGCATCAAACTATCAAGCATCAACACCTTATGTTTTAGATGGTTGATATTGTTGAAAGCTGATTAGTAAGATTAGTGTTGTCTCTTTAATTGGAGTGCACTCCAATTAAAATGTAAAAGAAAAAAGAAAAAAACATTTTTGAGGTTCACATTTCAATTATTTATTCCTATGTAACAAAAGCATTTGAAATAATCTTCAAATATCAAAGGTCTGTGCCTCACTCTTCATAGATATAGACACCTGTGGAATGTCGAGACATGGCCAAAACATAAGTTGGGCTTCACATCCACCAACTTCCTGAATCATTACAGAATCCGACACTGGAAGAGTAAATTCCGTGTGAGACTAAACAACAATGTTTTGTACATGAAACATGACCAGAGAAACAGCAGGAGAAAGTATGTGCATTCAACAAAACAAAACTTTGGAATCTCATCTCGAATGACTCCAAGCCTGAACCCCACAGAAAGACTTTGTGGCCAGGCCAGAAGGACCAGCTTCAAAGTTGCATATTTGGTGTAATTACAAACATACAGCTTTGGGACACTGTGTGGGAATCTAGCATGAGAAAGTACCGACACATGGAATCTTAGGGGCTTATAGCATAACTCATGAGAGGATCTGGGGGAGGGCGGGTATGTGGGGGGGGGGGGGGGGGGGTGAGTAGGGGCTTGGGGGAGGATACAGGAGACATCTGTGTCATCTGGGGTCTGCTACTGTATGTCCAGTGCTGCTGAAGGACCTTAGATCATAAATTGCCTAAGTGATGGTAGGATAAGAGAATCATTTTGTGTTTTTTTGGCAGTAATCTTGATTTACGTGCCAGTTGAGTGTATACGGTGTCAGTGAATGATACAGATTATCCAGTGCCAACCTTCTCTCCCTCCAGACTTCTGTGGTCTTTGTTAAGACTCACGCTTTTTCTGGATATGTGTGTGTATGTGCGTGTGTGTGCAAGATATGTGTGAGAGTAGTGTGCGTGCATAGTGTGTGTGTGTGTGTGTGAGTGTGGGCGTGTGTTGCCATCAGTTAGCGAGGACAGACCGAGCTCAGGGCAGGGAAGTTAACTGACAGCGCAGGAAATACACCCCCTCTCTCTAGGTGAAACAAAATATCAAGTTGACATAAAAAAAAAGAAGAAGTTTAGTTTGAAAAGGAGAAAATGATGACAGGACTTTAAAATGTCAGCGTTGGGGCTGGGGAGGAACTGTTTAAATCACAGACTGAGGGGCAGGAGGCAGACAAGCCAGTCAGTGGATATTGATTTTTGTTTTTTTTGCTCGGAGGAGAGGAAGGGTGAGAAAAAGAGAGAGATAGGGGGCTCCCGAAGGGGGCTGCTGGTGTTGGAATGTCTGTCTGACGGACCCTAACCCTGCCTGCCTGTCTGCCTGCCTGCCTGCCTGCCTGCCTGTCTGTCTGCCTGTCTGTCTGTCTGTCTGTCTGTCTGTCTGTCTGTCTGCCTGTCTGTGCCAGTCTGGATGCTTTGTTGCTTCTCCCTCCCACAGAGCATCCACTGGGGGTCTTCCCTCAGACTAAGCAAGCCTCTGGCCTGTTGTCTGTAGTGCTGCCACTGCCCCCGCTCCCTTCCTGGACCTCCTCAGCTGCTGGGGACAGGATGTTGGTGTTATAACAGGGACAAAAACAAGAAAAAGCCTTTTTATTCTGTTCAACTGCCACCTCTGACTGGGGAGGGGGCTGGGGGTGGGGGGGGGGGCTGTGTGCGTGTGGGGGGGTGGGGGGGGTTCTCTCCGCACTCCAACCCAAAGTAAGCCGCCTCTGTGGGGATGGAGGGGCAGGGGGGTTGGGGGATGGGGAAGGTAAGGTGAGGGCCGGATGGCGTCGGGGCGGGGGACACCTGATGGAGAGGGAGCGGGGAGGTACACACGATGGCCGGGCCAGAAATCAGAACTTGTCTGCGCAGAGAGGGACAGCTGAGAGGGGGTGGTTGGTGGGAGCCGGAGGTAGAGGAGAGGAGGGGAGTAAACAAAACAAGATGAGGAAGAAGAAAAATAAAAAGAGCACCGGGCGGTCTGGTGGAATGGAATTGGGGTCAGGTTTTTCCTACAAAGTCACAAACACACACGGGCGTCTACGCACACAAACACACACACACACGGTGGTGTCTGCAGCTGGTTCTCATTCACTGATTTTAAAGGAGAGAGGCTTCCTGTCTCAGATTCAAAGGATGATAGAAGCCTCACACATTTAGAACAACACGCACGCACACACTCTCCCACAAAAACAGGCCTAGTCTCAACGTGGTGTTGTTCTTAGAAAAAGTATAAAGAATAACTAAACAAAAACAACCTTTTGCATTTTATACCAACACACGTCCTTTTGTACATAAAGCAGAGGTGATGAACATGTGACGGTGATGGGGGAGAGGACTTGTCTGCCTGACTGAACATGATGCAAGAGATCTTGTTTGAAAAGCGATTTCATAAACGTCTTGCATTACTCATAATGTGATCCTTTTGAAGAACAACTACCTGCAGTACTAAATATTTGGGGGATATATTTCATTCAAAAAGTTCAACAGTTCAGTTATGTTAACGTCATCAGTTACGAATGTCTTCATCATATTCCAAAAATCCTGACCTGATAAACTACCTTTAAATTAACCTTTCAGATAATTTGAAGCAGAGCAAAGTTTGAACGTAACTTTTCACCGAGCCTTCCCTTTTCCCTCACAGGCAGTTTGTTGGTAAAGTAATGTAAGCCAGTGTAAACACTGGCACCGCTCCTCTCTAAACTGTCTGAAGAGGCAGATGCTAGGATGCATCTAAAAAAAAAAGAGGACTGTAAATATTGAGTCTAAGACTGCATGGAGCAGAGAGAGTCTCAGAGTGTGGTCGCAGCAGGCTCTGCTAGCCAGGGGATCAGGGGTCGGAGATCAGCGGGGTCATAGCTGTGTTGTAGCCAGATGGTTGACCAGCAGGGTCAGAGAGAGAGAGAGAGAGAGAGAGAGAGAGAGAGAGAGAGGGGAGAGGGAGAGAAAGAGACAGATATGTAGACAGTCAGACAACAGACACAGACAGAAGAACGAAAAAGTACAAGTGAATGAGAAAGGGATTGCGAAAAAGAGAGAAGTTAAAGAGAGAAGGGGGGCAATGAAAAATCGTGAAAAAGAGAGAGACACATGGAGGATTCAGTCAGAGAGTGGCAGATTGCCTGTGATTCCAGTGTGAACCATCCGACGGAGAGAGACAACCAGAGAGAGATACGCTAATGTCCTTTGTAATTAGACAGCGCGTAGCGTCGCAGGCGACATACGCACACTTCTCCGGATGTTTCATTCTCCTCCCGTCCCTTCTCCTCGTCCTCTCCTTCTCCTTCATCCCCGAGCCGGCGGGACTAAATTCGCCACATGCGGAGAGCAAATGGAATGGAAAGGATTTTCGGGCGGCGTGTGTGAGAGACGGCATTAGCGAGACGCAGAGAGGAGCAGGTCCAACGGCGGCCGAGATGAAGGGGATGGGAGAGAGACGGAGAGAGAGAGATAGGGGAGAGCTGGAGAGAAGGCAGGGAAGAGAAAGAGAGAGATAAAGAGAAGTGTGTGGGGGAGGGGAGAAATCATTACATCTGGTCCAGCTAAGAGTAGCCCTCGTGAGGCCTGCTAATGACCTGTTAACGCTGTTTGAGGTCTTTCCAGGCCCATGCAGGGTGTCTGGTGAATGTGTGCGTGTGTGTGTGTCTGTGGGCCCTTGCATCTGTCTGTGTGTGCATGTGTGGTTTTTATCAGTGTGTATTTGTGCGTGCGAGTGTTCATGTGCGTATGTGTGTGTCTTGCCTGCCAGTAAGTGAACCATGGATGGATGATGGAGCAGTCAAGAGGAAACAGGTTTGTATGTCTCGTCTGCCAGTGGAGTGAGACAGGTGGATGTTGTATTTAAAGATGTCAGCTCTGGTCATGTTAGCATGTAACTGCAGGGTCTCCAATCAATAACATCCACACAAGAGAGAGGAGGGGGCATACATACACAAACACACACACCCAAACGCGTCCATGCACACACAAACACTGGTGTGCCCTCACATGCCCTCACACACACATGCGCTGACGCACACACACAAATACACACGTACACCGACACACACACATGCTTGGCATTCCACGAAGCGACCTTTTGCAGTTTCAAGCACAGCCGAGCAAAATATATGCCAAACTGTAAATACAGAAATGCTCGCCCTATCCCTCATAGTCTAATTGAAGCAGGTTTTCTGTTTGGAAAGTGGTGGGAGGGGAGGCTGTCTGCTTATTATTCCTCTCCAGCCAGCCCCCTTCCATGTTCAGCCTCAATGCTGTAATTAGGCTCCTTCACCAATTAGAGCAGAGTCTTCTAAAGCTGTCCAAATCCCAACTCCCCCCCCCGCCCCCCAGAAAGAGCGGGCCAGGATATATCCTCTCTGCCCAGGAACCCGCCAGACAGACGTGTCCGAGCTTTGTGGCATCTCCTCTCAGCAGTGGCCCGTTCATTTAAGGGGAGCTTCAATCCAATCATTTGACTGGTCAGAAATCAAACTAAATCCCTGGGATAAAAGCGTCTCATGTCTCTACCTCTCTCTATCGCTCTCTCTCTCTCTCTTTCTACGTCTCTTTCCTACTCTTTTCTGTCTCTTTCTCTCACTTTTAACCCTCTCTGTCTTCTCCTTCTCCACATCCTCTCTTTCTGTCTTTCAATCCCAGGGGTGTACTGGGATAGAAATTCACTCCTGGGCTGGACTTAGCGACTGGGGACTGCCCGCGGGGGTGGTGGGTGTGGGTGGGGGGGTTATGTTGGCTTAGGGCGATGAGTGTTGAAGGTTGATGACACTTGTAGTGATTCTGAACGTAAGACTGTACACACTGTATATTGTAAATCACTGGCTTGAACAGTAACAAGTAGCCGTTAGAAGTGGAGTCATTTTGTAACCACAAATTACAGCAGTTTTAACTGAACGTGCAACCTAACCTAATTTAACGTCCATCTTATGTCCAGCTTCAGTCTGCTCCTCGAAAATAGCACTGCTGGCATCTTGAAGATGCTGATGCACAAACAGTATGTCGATTTTTTATGTGTTTTTTTTATCACATTTGGAAGCCTGTGACATGCCTGGGCATGCTTCCTTTTTCTCACTGGTCATCTTATTTGTCATCTCATTGCTGCTCACTTTTGTATCAGTCTTGAATGTTAACGCACAGAGCAGTTGCTTGTGATTGGCCAGTGAGTCCAGCCCCTGAACATGCTCGCAGCACGCTCTAATGGGCACCCTGAATTACAGGAACACTGAGAGCCGGGCAAGAGACAGACGGGCACAGTAAAAACTTTATGGATTTTGGGACGGCTCAGCGGCCCAACGATGCGCTGCCCTCCCGGATGTGTACAGCACACCACCTCTCCTTCCCTGTCCCTCTTTCTCTCACTCCTTTTCTTCCTCTCTCGTTCTCTCCCTTCCAATCTCAAACCCCCTCAATCTCTTCTATCCCTCTGTCTCTCATCCACTTCTCCCTCCGTGTTTCTCCCTCCATCCCTCACTTTCCCCTTCCCCTCTCTCCCTCGTAAATAAGGCACCAGAGAGACATCAGCCGATCAATGATAGCTAAAAATCGGAACCACGCCTGCATGCTCGCTGAGCCAGCTACAGCTTCAACTGTGTGTTTGTTTACCGGCTGCTTGGCGGACTCTGTTTACCTCTGAGGGCCCCCGTTGGTGTGTTCGGCATACTCAGTAATCAGGACCCATTGCAAGCCGCCCACCTCCCGGCTGTCTCAAAATGAATAGTCATCCTAGACTGTGTCGGGTCGGTCCCACTGGAGAAAGTGCATGCCAGCCTCTCTGAGTTTAGGCCGGCTTCTTCGGAAACACCATTAGCTTGGCGCTAAACAGACGTTTATGTTACCCTGACCTCCGGTTTCTCGCCGGTCCCTCCGTGCTCCGCCTAATGAGAGACTAATCCCGCCTTGTTGTTCTTCTTCTGCCGCGATGACATTCAGCTACCCTGTGGAATCCTGGGAAATTAACTAGATCCTCCATTGTTGTTTTCTCTAATGAAATTACAACCCCCCCCCTTCTTTCTCGTCTGGTTGAGCTTCCAACCACCATAATATTTGTCGAGAATATCTGTCATTGTTTCACCCGGCTCTTCCTTTTCCTCCAAAGCCCCATAGAGACAATAGTTCCAATCCTAGTCCTATGATCAAAACCAATGCTGTGGTTTTAGCTTTCCCCGGAAAAATGGGTCAATCATAGCATACATCTCGATTCATTTTAAGATCTCTCCCCCCCCCCCCCCACCCTCCCCCAACCCTTCTCTCTCCAGGAAAGTCCTTCGAGATCAGCTACGTCCGGC
>NC_085031.1:3405790-3442201 GCF_963692335.1 Osmerus eperlanus
ACTATAGTTATGTTTGATCAGGGGGAAGTGTGTGTGTGTGTGTGTGTGTGTGTTGGGGGGGCGATCCATTCCTGAGAGGGAAGCTTGAGAACACATCATTTAAGGAACAAGCTTTATTCATCAAATTGTCATTTTTCACCAAACGTGTGTGTCTGTGTGTGTGTGTTTCTGGAAGAGGGGTGATTATGGGAAGGGGGTGGGGGGTTGTATGGAGTGGGGGTTAAAACCTTACTTACTCTCTACATTCAGAATGTCAACAGAGCAGAAACTGATTTGCGTTTGTCCCCTGGGCCCCTTGCTGGGGCCCCTTATAGCTCTCATACAGAGGTATGCATATTTCATAAGGCTTAAAATGGAATAGCATCCTGTCTGTTTTATTAGGATTTTAATCCCTCTGTGTGCTCTTTCCCTGCTCCCCCCATCAGTTATACACACACATGCACACATACACACACATAAAGACTTTCCAGACATTTTCCCCTGGCTTTCCAACACCCCCAAGCTCTCCATCTTTGGAAATGGCATTCTGCATGAGATGACACCCTAACAATGGGTCTGTTTGATTAATGTCACAAGGCATGGGGGTAAGTGTTGCATGTGCTCTCATCAATCGCCTCTAAACTAAAAACAAACCCACCCCTAAGAAACACATCACGTATCATCGGCCTGCCCCAGCGTTGATGTGCGACAGTATCCCTGGAGGAATCATTAATCCAGCGTGCAATGTTTTTCTTATTTGTCATTACTAAACAAATAGTGTGGGATGCGAGGGTCTCACCTTGTAACGGGGCGTACGCTTGTTTTCTCTGAACTAATGGCTTACTTCAAAGGAGGGAAGCTGTTGTCAAGTTGGCAAGGCGTCTTCTTTTTTATATATCAACACAAAAGATGAAAGCTACTCCATGAATTCAAATTTAATTTGTTCAGTCATCCATTAAAACACTTTCTCCCTCTCCCCTGCCCAAGACTTCGCCGCCCTCTCTCTCTCTCTCTCTCTCTCTCTCTTTCTCTCCCCCTCTACCCGTTTCTCCCCTCTCTCTCTCTCTGTCCTTCTCTCTCTCTCTCTCTCTCTCTGTCCTTCTCTCTCTCTCTCTCTCTGTCCTTCTCTCTCTCTCTCTTTCTCTCTCTCTCTCTGTCTCACGCACACCCTCTCTATGTTGTAGGGTGAAGCTGGAAAGGGTGTGTAGCAAATTGGAACTCCGACGTAGAATGACAATGAGAGACAGAGATGGGGGAAAAAAACATATCGAGGCCACAGCGAACTTAAGCAATCAAATTAAAAAGTTATTACGTTTGAAATGAGGGACATTGCTCTCTGCTGTCAGTGCCTGCAGCTGGAAGCCCTCCAAGTCTAGAGAGAGAGAGAGAGAGAGAGAGAGAGAGAGAGAGAGAGAGAGAGAGAGAGAGAGAGAGAGAGAGAGAGATATGGTGGGATAGAGGGAGATAAGGGAGGGATAGAGGTGGTGAGAGAGAAAAAGAGAGATGAGTGAGAGAAAGAGAGAAGAAGGGGGAGAGAGGAAGATGGAGAGAGAGAGAGAGAGAGAGAGAGAGAGAGAGAGAGAGAGAGAGAGAGAGAGAGAGAGAGAGAGAGACAGAGAGAGAGAGAGACAGAGAGAGAGAGAGAGAGAGAGAGAGAGAGAGATCAAGGAAAGGAGAGAGAGAGGGAGATAAGGGAGGGATAGAGGTGGTGGGAGAGAAAAAGAGAGATGGAGTGAGAGAAAGAGAGAGGAAGGGGGAGAGAGGAAGATGGAGAGAGAGAGAGACAGAGAGAGAGAGAGAGAGAGAGAGAGAGAGAGAGCAAGAGAGAGAGAGAGAGAGAGAGAGAGAGAGAGAGAGAGAGAGAGAGAGAGAGAGAGAGGGTGTGAGATACTTTCAGACAGATGTAGAGAGAGAAAACAAAAAGGGGGAGGGAGAGAGATCAAGGAGAGGAGAGAGAGAGGGGAGGGGTGGGGTGGAAAGAAGGAGAAATGGTTATGATAGTGCTGGGTCCTTGTGTGCCTAAGCTGAGGGCCTCGGAC
Organism: Osmerus eperlanus; assembly: GCF_963692335.1. Lineage (NCBI taxonomy): Eukaryota > Metazoa > Chordata > Actinopteri > Osmeriformes > Osmeridae > Osmerus > Osmerus eperlanus. The sequence goes on from NC_085031.1 coordinate 3,407,809, forward strand.
GGTGGGCTCAGAGTTTCGGTATGTGTGTGTTTGGTGTACGTGTGCGCGTGCGTGTGTGCGCGTGCCAGCAAAGTGTGATGTGGATAATTGTACTAAAACAATCCCGCGCGTGGAAGGTCCACACCAGCTGGCGGCGGCGGTAAAAACAATCCAGTCGACGTCAGCAGCAGCACGCTCGCATTGTGAGCTTCAAGTTGCGAGGCAGAGAGCGAACCACAGTTAATTAAGCTTTTGCTGCAGTTTGCACAAATAATAAGCAATAGGAAGCCAGCTAATTAACCTTTCCAAAAACAGCTTCCTTCCAGAGCTGTAAGTGATATTTAGACCCCCGTCTGCGATGCTTTAGACAATTAACATTGTCTCTCCAAGCTTGACTAATAACAACGCCGTATGATAGTGGTTGGCTATGATATATGATATTGCCAGTCGATGTACATACACACATTTCTTACGTGTGTATCTATTTGTGTGTCCCAGAGGATGTACTTTGTATATGTATTGTATGTGTGTGTGTGTGTATGTGTGTATATGTGTGTGGTCTGGGGATGTACATGTACGTGTGTGTCTGTGTGTTTGCCTGGGGATGTGCATGTACGTGTCTATGTATGTGTGTGTGTCTGGAGATTCACGTGTGTGTATGTATGTGTGCCTAGGGATGTATGTACAGTATGTGTGTTTATGTTTGAGGTGACTCGTCAGTAGTTTCCTGGAAAACTGTAAGTGCTAACTGAAAACCTTGTCAACATGTAAACATTTCACGGCTGCTTGATCAGCATCTTGATTAGAGCAACCATTCATAACGAGGTGATTAAAAACCATTTTTTTGTGCTCCAATCTTTTTTTTCTTCCATGACAATAGAAAATGGTATCACTGTAATCCTTGCTGATTTGGACTTAGCTCACAGCCATGATCGCAAGCAGAGTGATCCCTTTGTGGAATACATTGAAGTTGCATATTTGAGCCGGAGAAGATATACATCAATCAGCCAGGGGGTAGGGAGGGGAGGTGCCGGGCATGGGAGGATGGGGGTGTGTGTGTGTGGGGGGGGGGGGGGGGGCGAGTGACAAGAGGGAAACATGGGATCCTGGGAGAGGTGACAGGAATGGTGGGTGATGGAAGAGGCAGAGATAAAAAATAAATAAAAAAAAGTGCAGGGGAGCTGAGGGGAGAGGGACAGGGTAGGAACGACTAAGTAAGAGGCCAGGAGGAGATGAGGAGGAAATGTTGGGACTTCAAATGCTTTAACAGTGAAAGCTGTGAGACGGCTCTTTCATCTCACAGCAAAAGAAGATCAGCAATCAGCCTCGGCATTTGATCAAGTGTCAAAAATGATGTAAGAGGACTGCAGCTGGATTGCCATTGGAAGTCGTCATCATTCATTTGGGACAGGTCTGATTTTGGCTGCCTTACTCATTCTAGTCATTTAGCAGACACTGTTATCCAGAGCGACTTACAGTAAGTGCCTTGCTCAAGGACACAACATAAATTGTCACGGCCGGAATTGAACCGGCAACCTATTGATTAATAGCCCGATTCCCTAACCACCCAGCCATCTGACCCCCAGTTGATCGAGTGTTGTCTTTGTGGTTCCTTCCTTTAGTGAACTTCACAATCCGACCCAACCCCAGACACCAAAAGAAGGAAAGTTTTAAGACCTTTCCAACTTTTCTCACGGTGAAACTGATTTATCTAGTGAACTCTTTGCTCTCCGCTACTGCAGTTGGGGTGCAGGAACAGATTTGTAGGAGGGGAGCGAGGCAGAGCAGCAGCGAATAGAGAGAGAGAGAGAGAGAGAGAGAGAAGAGAGGAAGAGAGAGAGAGAGGAAGAGAGAGAGGGAGGGAGGGAGGGAGGGACAAGGAGTTGTGAGAAGTTATCTATTTTGTTTTCCATCAAGTAGTTCCTGTTCTGAATAACAATAAGTTACTTTTCTACATTCTTTGTCCTGCTGATCCAACACCTTCTGGCAAGGACCATGGGCTCCTCCTCTCTGGTAGTTACTACACACAGACACACACACACACACACACACACAAACTAAGAAACACACAGACACACATAATACAAACAAAAACACAACTTTTCCATTTGTTCCTTGCGCCCCTCCCCCAGTTATTGGGTGTACATTTAGACATTTACATTTAGTCATTTAGCAGACGCTCTTATCCAGAGCGACTTACAGTAAGTACAGGGACATTCCCCCCGAGGCAAGTAGGGTGAAGTGCCTTGCCCAAGGACACAACGTCATTTGGCACGGCTGGGAATCGAACTGGCAACCTTCAGATTACTAGCCCGACTCCCTCACCGCTCAGCCATCTGACTCCCAGGTGTACAGGTTGGGTTTTGCTTTTAGGCCCGGGGCTAAGAGGTCGCTCGCCGTAGCCTAAACTCCCATTACCAGGAGCGGAGCCATGTCAAGCCGGGGTGAAGGCGATAAGCAACAGCCAGAGCAGGAGTCTGCCAGCATAGCCTCACAATGTTGTAGGACAAGAGGCTAATATTCTAGCTTTACACCACCATATTACAGCCTTGCAGGCAAGCTTTGCAGCACATTTGCTGTAAAACTGCTTGTCAGGCTAGCTTTACATTGCAATACCAAACCATGCCAGTTTAGCGTTACAATGCTCGTAGACAGCCTGACAAAAATACCTCCACATTGCTTTTCAACAGCCTGTCAGACTAGCTTCACATCGCTGCTCAACAGCCTGTCAGACTAGCTTCACACCAGTAGCCGGTTGAACACAAAACAGAACACATCCAGGACTAGCACTGTGAGCTGCATAGAATCCGTGATGAGATAGAGAGAAGGGAGAGGAGGAAGAAGGAAGAGAGACAGAGAGAGAATAGAGAAAGAACGAAAGAACGAAAGAACGAAAGAACGAAAGAACGAAAGAACGAAAGAAAGAAAGTAAGAAAGTAAGAAAGAAAAAAAGTAGGAGAAGCAAGAGGTAGTAATGGTCTCGTGTGTTTTGGACCAGTTCATTTGAGCCGTATCCATCCAGAGCTCCTCTGAAGTGGTCTCGTGTTGACTCCTGCTCTGACCCGGGGCCGACCTCTGGATGCCACAATGTTTCAGAAGCCCCCTCTCTTTGGCCCCCTTCAGGGTAAACCTGATCCGGAACACATGCATGTGTTCCACATTCAAAACGGATTCCAATACTTTCCAAGAACTGGGACAGAGTGAGAAAGGGTCTGACCACACACATTAGTGTGCGGTGTTAAGGAAAAATTCTAGTGGCACTGTGTAAATTTGAATAGTCAAGAGATGGCGGTTACAATAAATTTATTTTGCTTGTACAAATCATGAATTAACAAAGTACTTTGTGATCAGTCATAACGAAGGAGGTGCTAGCCACAGGTCGTTCGCCAGAGTGATGCAGAACAACCCTAAAACCCTGCCTTATATAAACTTTAGATCAAATGATTCCTCTGAACTCTGTTGATTGGTCAGCACTGCTCAGTGACAGTTTGACTTCATATCAAGTTCCCACAGTTCTTTAATGTGGCCTCTCTCCCCAAACCAGTAGATAGTAAAACCACAGGAGTTCACCAGTCAAATGGTCAACTGTCCTTTGTGTGGGAAACTTCAAACAAGTATTTGATTAACCCCACCCAATGCAACAGGAAGGGTCAGAGCAGCTTGATAAGTTAACAATACAATTGAATCCACATTGTCTCCAGACCAGCTGTCTCTTCCCCCCAGGTGTCATAAACTGCAAATGGCATCTCTACCAAATGGAGTTGACTCTTCTTAATCAACTTTAGACTTCCGTTAAAACACATTCCTCATATATGAAACACACACATTATAACTGTATTCCAAAATTTCCACGACAGTGGATACACAGAGGAGCACACACACACACACACACACCCACACACACACACACACACACACAAAGCTGAGTGTCGTCCTCTTCACTCTGACAGCTTCAATGAAGCAGCCTTTTATAAGATTAATAGGATATAAACTTTTACTGCTGCTGCCACTGCCCTCTATAAGCTGTGAAAAATCACACTAAATGGAAGGGCAGAAAAGAAATGACTCAGATTCTTTGGTAGGCAGCAATACAAATGTTTTGTTGGAGGGTTTCCAGCTTTAGTTACTTTGAGCTACTCCAAACTCGAAACGGAATTTCTATGAAACATTCGAAATGTCTCCTCAACAGTCCCTGTAACGCTATACAGAACATTTTGTCATTGTGTCATTTTGTACAGTAAACTATAGTTTATGGAAAGAGGCAATGGTTCGTTGAGGTGTGAAGCCTTCACCATGTGGTATGATACAGTTGTCTCTCTGCTCAGACAGGGGGATATGGACATGAAGCTCTACCATATGTTCTTGTCTGAAACCCATCCACCACCCACATCCCCCCCCACCCTACCCCCCCCCCCCAACCCCTTCACACACACACACACACACACAACACACGAACACACATGAAAATGTGAGAGGAAGCCAAGGCGACAGACCTTGTTTTATAGAACTCCTTAATGAGCCAAGACACAGACAGAACATTCTCTCCTCTATGATTCCTCCCAAACGTTTCTCGTTACCCTCTCTTCGCTCTCCCCGACTGAACCAACTGTTCTGTCCGTTCCAACCTCCAGCTCTTCCGTTTGACGCTCCTTCCATTTGTTTTTCCCCGCTCCCTTGTTCGCGTTCAATTCGACAGTTCGTCTGGAGTTCACAATTGAGATAGTAATCGTCGTATCTGAATGTCTGTGGTACCCATTGTGCTGGGAGAGGCTGAGTTCGACAGTAACATCCTTCACCATCTTTATCTGGTCATCTCCCCATATTGCATGGCTCTCACTCCATTCCTATCTCTCTCCCCTACCTCTCTTTTTTTCCCTCACCTATTATTCCTTTTGCTCAGCTTCCCTTGCTGTGCTATTCACAGTATCTTGAATTCATATCCCTCGCTCTATCTCTCCTACTTTCGCTCTCTCTCTCTCTTTCTAAACTTCTGTCTTCTTTCCTGACCTCTCCGACGCGCCATGTCACGTCTCTCACCTTTTCCTCCTCATTTCGTCCCCTGCCCTCTCGAAACCTCTGCGCCTTCTTCCTGTCCTCTTGTTCGAATGATCCTTCCTCTCCTTCCTTCCCCTCCTTCCCTTTTCCATCGTCCTCCACCCCTCCCCTGCCCTCTCCAGCCGCCCGCCACCTACTCGTCTAACCTCCCTTCCCCTCTCCTCTCTCCCCTTTTCCCCCGCCAGGAGTGGGTGACAGCCACAGACCTGCTCATCTCTCTGGACAGGCTCAACACGTTCGGAGACGAGTTCTTCAAGGACATCAAGGTGCTACAATCCTACTCCTACGCCATCTCCGATTTCTCCGTGGGCGGCAGGTAACAGACACCTGACACACCAGCCCTCCTCTGGGCCCCTGTCAGCATTGATACTACTTTGAAAAATGCTTCACTAAACCTCAGAGAGTGACCTTGGGTCCACTTCAAAGGCTTTGTGTTAACGTGTCAACCTCCCAAAAGAACATCCTGATCCTGTTTGCCATTTCTTACGAGTTATTTATTTCATCTTTGGTTTGTTCAGAAAGACGGAACTTCAAAAAGCTCATATTAAAACAACGACCAGTTTCATCGCTAATCCAAGATACATGACCAACACAGTTTGTTCACATCCCTTTCCTGTTTACATACTAAACAGCCAAAGTGAACAAACTCGGCCCAATGTCCTTGACAGCAGATCAGACAACCATCAAAAACATCCTGTGGTGCTAAATTCAATTTAGGAACAGATCATACCCAAATACTCCCACTCTGACCCTCCTTCATTCCATCCATCCATCTTTTCATCTCTCCCACACTCCTCATTCTTTCTCCACCTCCTCTCTGTAGATTCTTCACGCCCTATTCACACCAGACGTGTCTGCAGCGTCCCAGACGTTCAGAAGCGTCCCAGACGTTCAGAAGGCGTCCCAGACGTTCAGAAGGCGTCCCAGACGTTCAGAAGCGTCCCAGACGCGGGCCTCCGCGCAGTTACGCGAGAGATAGGTAGTTTTTCTATTTTTGACGGACGTCGCGTTCCAACCGAAAGGTTAAATACAAAATAAAAGTCTGAAAATCGGGGGCCTGTTCCAAGAAGCGAGTTTGCCAAATAAACAGGAAATTTGCCTATAACTGACATGCCTGCAGTGGCAGTCCTAGCACATTTGGCGCCCCGGGCAAGGGGCAAGGTTTACACCCACCCCCCCTAGAAGTTGAGCAACACTAGTTGTATGACACCACAAATCCACAAATAGCCTACACAAATGTGTATCTCGCAAACTCGCCAAAAAAGCTGCCTCGCAGCTTATCTTCTGAAATGCTGTGAAGATAACTAAACCTTGTCGACGTAACGCGCCGCAGACACGTCCGGTGTGAATAGGGTGTCATTCATGCTGTCCCATGCATGTCGCTCCCACTTCCCTCCATTCCAGCGTCTATCCATCTTTCATCTCTATCCCTCCATCCCCCTTCAGTCTTTCTCTGTTCTGCTTGGGCTTATTTCTCATGGTTATGAGACTTATCAAGGTGCCCCGCTATACAACGGCTTGGCATTTGAGATGTAGCCTAGCCCCCCTTAACACAAAACAGAACCTGACACCTGTCATGACCACTCATCGTCACGCCAGCGTGCAAAAGATGACACAACGATGTCACAGCACTTGGGGCAGAGCGCAACTTGACAGCATGTTTGGGTGGCGTTAGCCCAGCAGGGTGCGAATTAAGGGGGGCGTCTGACCCCCCTAATTAAGACTTGGACCCCCCAACAAGAGGTCAAAACAACAGGTTGGGGGGGGTCGATACACGGCCTGGAGAAGAAGTTGACCTCCCCGATTGTCATTGTATAATTCACACTCTGCCCTGCAGTATGTACTCTAATGGAAGACTGCAGGTTTAGCTAGCTTGCACCGTTCAGCAGGTTAGCCTTACGCTAGCCTTAAAGTATTAGTAGGCTGCATTAACGTAGGCTTTATTCAACCTCTACAGTATTGGTTTGCGAAAATACTGTAGGCCTATGCTAATAGAAAAAGTAAGTATTAGATGGCAATTGGTAATGTGGCCCTACAGATCTTCTTTATAATGAATGATATCATGTTGGCTAGCACATTCTAAATTAAAGGATGATAGTATGTTTGACTTGCTCATTCTAAACCAATGGATGTTAGCATGTTTGGCTTGCACAAGCCTCACCTTACCCAGACAGATAATACCTCTGGATTCACCAGGGTAGAGCAAGTGTAAATCTTGGCACCGGGCCAAATAATTCTAGGCTTCAGGTCATATAACACAATCCTTAAAGTGTCAACCATGTTGTCGGGTCATGTTGAGAATAGCAGTACCACAACCAGCCCTGGTCCTGGAGAGATAAAAATGGTATTGGTTTAGGCCCCACCTACAACTAGCCTGTCTTCATCTAGCTACTCACAACAAACTAGGTTACATGGGCTCTATCAAACATGCAGACACACACAATGCAAGCACACTCACATATGCATTCACATTCCACTCAGCATAGCTCTCTAGGTATCTGGTCTAGTTCTAGAACCTTGTGTCTTTTATCTATGAACAGCCTTTTTTCAGCCTCATGTTGTTATGTTCAAACCTACAATATCCCTATAGTCTATTAGCAGACATCTGGGGAGTGTTTGTGTGCATGGTTGAGGTTGAGGTTATGTCCCTCCACGGGCAGGTGTTTTTGGTTGATCTATGTGTGAACGTGTGTGAGTTTGCCTAAGCGTCTGTGTGTGTTTGTATTTTGAACGTGATTATATATGTGTGAGAGTTTCTATCAGTTGTTGAGACAACTGAAATAACCGAGTGGGGGCCGCGAGCAGAGCAGAGCGTCTGGATGCAGGAGAATCAGAAGATTCTGACAGAGTATGTCTCAGCGACGGGTCCCTCTCTCCCACTACACACAAACAAACAGAGTAAACATCCATTGGCCAATCAGACAGCAGATCTGCATAGGAAAAACAAGGCATCTGAACTAGGAGAGGCGGGAGGAGGGGGAAGTGGTTGTGGAGAAGGAGGGCAAGGAGGAGGAATTTGCTGCAAACACTTAAATCCAATCATTGTAGATTTTTTCACTCTCCCCTGCTGGCATACATATCTGTCTTTATGGGACACACACCCATGTGCATACACACACACACACAAATACCCACACACATAGTTGGTGTGGTTGTTTACGCTATAGGCCACCTTGTGCAAATGCGAGTTTAGGGGCGCAGGGGGAGTTGACTTATTCAGTGACTGAAGAGGATAGAACTGTCTGGCCTTCCAGCCTGTCGTTCTGCCACTGCAAGATAATAGAAAGTGACAAGTCCTCACAGTGAAAATACCTTCTCATTTTCCCTTGTCTCTACCCCCGCTCTGTTCATTTTCCTGTGTGTGATTGTGTATGTGTGTGTCTGTGTGTTTCTGGTGTGTGTGTGTGTATGATTATGAGGGTGCATGTGTTCCTACAGTGCATACCTGCTAGGTGTCTGTCTGTGTGTGTGTGTTTGTCTGTGTGTGTGTGTGTTTGTCTGTGTGTGTGTGTGTGTGTGTCTGTGTGTGTGTGTGTGTGTCTGTCTGTGTGTGTCTGTCTGTGTGTGTGTGTGTGTCTGTCTGTGTGTGTGTGTGTGTGTCTGTGTGTGTCTGTGTGTGTGTGTCTGTCTGTGTGTGTGTGTGTGTGTCTGTGTGTGTGTGTGTCTGTGTGTGTGTGTGTCTGTCTGTGTGTGTGTGTGTGTGTGTCTGTGTGTGTTTGTCTGTGTGTGTGTGTCTGTGTGTGTGTGTGTGTGTGTCTGTGTGTGTGTGTCTGTCTGTGTGTGTGTGTCTGTCTGTGTGTGTGTGTCTGTGTGTGTGTGTCTGTCTGTGTGTGTGTCTGTGTGTGTGTCTGTCTGTGTGTGTGTGTGTGTGTCTGTGTGGGTGTGTGTGTGTGTGTGTCTGTTTGTGTTCTGGTATTCCTATCTTTGTGGGGACATCGGTCTGTTTACACAGTCACCTCATGGGGACCTCTAACCTTGTGGGGACCAAAAAGCAGGTCCCCATAAGGATTTTAATTTTAAATGATTACAGGAGTGATTCTGAAGGTGCCTATGTGATTTTTAGCTTTGGCTCAAAAGTCATGAAAACCAGTGGGTGTGTGTGTGTGTGGGGTGTCGTGTGTCGCCCCCTTGTAGTTCACTGCTGGTAATGCACCCAACGTTCCACACACAGATATGCAAATTATAAATTTGCCACGCCCACTTTCGGGTCCCCATAAGGCTGTAAAAAAATATGTGTGAGCCATGTGTATTTTGTAATGAGAGAAATTATTATTATTATCAACTCACCAAATTATTAATATTTTATTTTGATTGAAACATGTTTTAATAAAGATTAATTTGGTTAAAAAACTAAACATTTTAGGAGTTAATTAAAATATATATAGTTTGTTTTCCATTTCCTGTCCATTTCCTGTATGTGCCATGTGCTATAGGGCCACCTTGCATTAGGGTCTGAACAGCATGCAATACAATCGTCATGCTTCCTTCAACAACAACTTCCAAGAGTAAGCTTTTAAAAACGTAGAACTAGAATAATTCAAATATCTGTGCACAATTCATTCAGATTTAGTACTCGTGAATTGTCCAACTATCCAGCTAACATTGTTACAAACTCGTTAGCGATGCGGCTAACACAGTTAGCCAGCTAGCGAGATCTTGATAATAAATTAGTTGTCTCTAGTTAGTAGAAGTGACCAACAACGTTATCTTCTTCGGGAACTTATCTGGAGATCCCACATTGTTGACATCGTTAAAGGTAAGCAGTATTACAAACTTTCTGACTACACATGTTTGTACACAGTACATCCTATACTTCTTGCACACTTGCAGCCAGTAACGCTACAGATAGATTCCACTGTAAAAACCAGAACAGAAAAGCATGGTGTAATGTTAATTTATTACCATATATTATATATTATTTATATGAACATTCAGTAGCCACAACAAGAGTTTGTGTTTGACTTTGCACACAACTGAGCTAAGCTGTTTGCGTTCGCACATCTTGAGTAAAACAGGCTTCGTGGGGACATCTCAAACACAATGTTATAGTTCCTTGTGGGGACCAGTTGTCTCTGCGTTGCCCAAAGTCAAACACTGACTAAAGGTGTACTGTGCACACATCTTGAGTTAAACAGGCTTCTTGGGGACATCTCAAACACAATGTTATAGTTCCTTGTGGGGACCAGTTGTCTGTGTGTTGCCCAAAGTCAAACACTGACTAAAGGTGTGCTGTGGGGACGTCGTGAATGTCCAGAATAGAGTGATATTTGACAGTCTTGGCAGGGTTGAGGAACTGCATAGATAGAACTTTATACATTACATAGACTGTATAACATCAGTGTTTACTGTATTATTTTATCCAGGTCATTTAATATGCAAGTAACATGAATACCAATGTCTGTTGTCCTGCTTTCAGCTCATCAATTGTGCTTAGACTCTAGACAAGGAACCTCTGCAGACACACAACGAAACCAGCAATGGCTCAGAGTTTGGCAGTTTTTGTTTACATTTACATCAGCAAAAGGTCTATTGAACATGTTACATTTATATACAACCTTTTAAAAAAGCAGTTGAAAGTTCTGTATGTTACTGTTTTGTTCTGGAGGTCCCATAATGGCGGACTGATGTATTATTATTTTCCATATATATTCTGTATATATATGTGGTCTACTATTTTAAAACTAAAGCAACAAGAGTTTGATTGTTTTCAGGTTAATTTAATATATATAATTAATTTTTATAAATGGATTTTGGCTTACAAAAACAAATGGCAATTAAAGGTTTATTGCATTGTTATTGGAAGTGTCATGTCTTGGTGTTCAATTAGTAGTTAATTGTAGTTTTATTATGATGGTACTAGGGGATTTACGTAGTAGTAAGATTATTAACAGTTGTTGACTGTAGTAATAATGGATGACAAAATGGATAGTGGATAATAGTGTAAATTAAAGGATTTAAAGGTTTGACTTGTGTGGCAAATATGGGTTGGGTTAGTATATAATAATTAACTTATCTTTCAATCCTCGTACTTTGGGATAGCCGTTCAGTACTTAATCAAACCGATATTTTTTTCAAACCAAAGAATATCAGTAGATCATAAAATCAGCTTTTTGTGAAGATAACTACATGCACAGTGCTTAGCATCTGTGTGGTGCTTTGTCACATATTACATCTACACAATACATGAACAACTCAGCTGTTTCAATATCTACATTTTCATTAATATATGTTGGGCTCTTCCCTCCATGGTGTTAGGGATAGGTTGGGGTGTGGAGGGGAGTGCAATGGGGCTGGGTTATTCGGTAAGTGATTTGCTCAAAACAGGTTGTAGAGTGACATAACATTTGATATGATATAATAAAGCATAAAGTTTGTAGCCACAATGATAAAGTAATCCCAGGAACACCCCAGACACAGCCTGACCAAAGTACTGGAGGGGTGGAGACGAACAACACCAGGCATTCTGTCAAATCAAAGAATAAAAATGACCCGCTAAACTCTACTGACTGAACGTCACTGTTATTCCAAGGTTTATGTTTGGGATAGAGCAAATAGTTAATACTGGAGTGCAATTATCCACACATGATCCATCAAATGCCAGTGACTTATTCAGCATATTCATCCAAACTCAAGGCTAAATCCTGAAACATAGACCAGTCTCTCTCCACACCTCTCTTCTGTACATGTCAGTTGCAGTCTTCTACTTAAAATGTGTATTATTTCATTATAGTAATGGGTCCCCACTAATCAAATGACTATTTGTGTGAATTATGCAAATTATATGTAAATTTGGTCCCCATCAGCCATGTTCACTCGTTTTTTTTGAAGTCCCCATAAAGCATGGTCAGAACAGAGATTGTCACCTACTTGAGAAATTCAGAGATTTTAACGCGTGTATAGGCTTACAAGGCTGTGGTTAGTTTACCTGATTTTTCTCATACCTCTAGTACCTTTAGAAAGGGTAGTCCCCACAAGTGATGTTCAATAGAGTGGTCCCCGTCAGACACAAAAACCCGTATGTGTGTGTGTGTGTGTGTCTGTCTGTGTGTGTGTGTGTGTCTGACTGTGTGTGTGTCTGTCTGTGTGTGTGTGTGTGTCTGTGTGTTTGTGTGTGTGTGTGTGCGTGTGTGTGTGTGTCTGTGTGTGTGTGTGTGTGTGTGTGTGCACGCTCCCACGTAGTATATCTCAACAATCTTCACTTCCACCCAGGTGTAAGTGTAACGGCCACGCCAGCGAGTGCGTGCAGGGGACGGAGGGCTCCCTGGTGTGTTCCTGCCAGCACCACACGGCTGGGGTGGACTGCCAGGAGTGCGCTGCCTTCTACCAGGACAGGCCATGGGCCAGGGCCACCGCAGACTCCGCCAACGAATGCAGACGTACGTACGGCCTCTGCCAATGTGCTAATGTTGCCAACTCGTGACAAGACTGACCCCAAAGAAGGAGGAGGATGTGGATGCCAAGGAGTTCTACTGAGGCTGTGTGTGAGTGTGTGTGTGTGTGTGTGTGTGAGAGAGAGAGAGAGAGAGAGAGAGAGAGAGAGAGGGAGAGCTTATGATCAGTGCGTGTGCTGATGCTACACGTGTGAGTGTGCGTGTGTGAGCCTACATGATTCTATTAATTTGTGCGTGATACTGAGTGTGAATCTCAGTGGGTCTCCGGCTTATCTCGCTGTGCACTGGAGAGGAGAAAAGGTTCTCCAGAACCGTGCTGAGGAAAGGAGGGCTTGTAATTAGCTGAAAAATTGAACCGTAAAGAGGACCAGCTCGTTAATAGTTTTTTATGTTGGCTCTTATTAAGCAACAAGCTTATTTTATTTACACCCTCTCTTGCCACAGAACAGATGGCTTTTTAAAGAGACAACTGCACTGTATGGAGCGAACGTGCTCTAAATGAATAACAAAATGTGCTTGGTATTATTCAAAGAAACACCAAATGTCTCGAATAGAAAGGATATTCTAAATGTGCTCTACACAGTCCCACTCCTCTCTTCCGGGGTGTCGGGTAGAGAACTTGTTTTGGCTGCAGTGTGTTGATGCTGACTCTCTCCAGCTGCGGCTCACTCATCTGAGGCTGGGACCATATGCCACAAGCTTGTAGAGACACACGCTTAGAGATAGACAATATATGTTGTTTTTTGTCTTCTTTAGTTGAGAGATTCTGTCTTACAACAACACGCGCGCAGACAAAAGTGCACACATATTACACACATACAAAACGCTCAGACACAAAACACACAAATACATAAACACACATAGATGCACACACAAACCCACAGTCATTTATATTTGTCTGCCTTATAGCCAAAGTGTTGAGAAGCTAATTTTATGTTTAGCCGATTTTTACCTTAAACTGGTGCCAAACAGGATGAGTTTGCTTTTGGGAGAGTGTGTGTGTGTGTGTGCGTGTGTGTGTGTTTGTGTGTGTGTGTGTGTGTGTGAATAACAACCATCATCTATCAAGGTTTATAAAGATATCGACAATACAACAAGTATAAAATCATAACCAAGAAGTTGTCAACAGTATTAATATGTGTAATAACAAATATCTCTAATGTTTGTATAAAATGCAGATCCATACACTTTTAGACATTTTCTAAGACCTTCGTGCAATCAACACAGACAGACAACATTTTTTTAAATGTAAAACATTACCAAACCAAATATACATGGAGATGTTGCAGGTTTCCTATTAAAATCTAATAGACTGACTGTCAAATTTTGATTAAATTAGTAAAAGGTTTGTAACTATTTATTTTTCCTGCAGAGAGGCACACTGCATGGTTTAATTCTGAGATTCTCTCTCCATCTGGGAGAGACAATCGAATGCTTATTTCCAATTCAGCAGAGTTTGATTGGTCGTAAAATGGGTAATTGCACAAAACCACTCCAAGGGTTGTAAGCCATTCCTGTGGAGACTTTGTTGGACGGAACCTTCTGATTGGCCTTTATCGCCTGAATGTTTAGCTCCATTAGAGTGATCTCTGTTTCCCCTGACAACGAGAGAGGTTTCTTAATCCTTTGTGAAACAAAACTAGGAACAAGACTGAATGATGTTCAAATCTAGGAAAAATAATCTTTCCCTGTCTCTCTGACCATCCATCCATACCACAGTTTCTTCTCCTGTGTCTCCTCTCGCTCATCCTCTCCTTTCTCTGTCTGCTGTTGTATCTTACACTCTCTCCCTCCCTCCCTCCCTCCGCCTCTCCACGTCTCCTGCTATTTCCCTCTCCCCCCCACCCCCCCGCTCTCCCGCTCTCAGGGTGCAACTGCAGCGGCAGAGCCGACGCGTGCGTGTTCGACGCGGAGCAGTACCGGAGCACGGGCAGTGGGGGGCGCTGTGTAGGCTGCAGGGACGACACAGACGGCGCCCACTGTGAGCGCTGCAGAGAGCACCACCACCGCAGGACCCCGCAGGAAGCCTGTAGCGCCTGCGACTGCGACCCTCTAGGTAAACCAGGACACCCTCCCGACGCGCTCTCCTCGGCCGCTGTGACAGGCGGTCCCCCCGTCGTTCGTAATCATTATCCTCATCGCCGCCATTGTTACAGTGAAGGCATAATCGTGGTCTCCGTCATACTTATCCTCCTCAACGTCAATATCACCATCATCATCCACTCCATATCACTCCATTACAGTGATCAAAGCTTCTTACCCAGACTCCAGTCTGTCTCCCTCTCCTGCTTACTCACAGTTTGTTGGCCTGTGCTATAGTTCCAAGGCTATCCAGTAATGTTCAATCTAGGACATGGAGAAGGAGAGACTACATGTTTTACAACAAAACTGAGTTGCTCACTGAGTTCATGTATACCAATGACGCCCCTTCTCATCTCCCCTTACTTCTGCTCCTCTTCCTGTCCTCCCGCTTTCTCTCTGCCACCCCTCCACCCTCAACTTGCCTGCCATCTTTATTCTCTCCGCACGGATTGAAAATCCCTTCTTCGCGTCTACCCGCCTGCTCCTCACTTGCGTTCTCCCTGGCTTTCTCTCATCTCTGTACCCCTCGTTCCTCTGCTCCCTCTCTCCCCTCTCTCCTTCCCTCTCTCTCCCTCTCTCCCTGCCTTCTCTCTCTCCCTGATTTCTCTCTCTCCCTGCCTTTTCTCTCTCCCTCCCTCTCTCTCTTGCTCTCTCTCTCTGTCTACCACCCCCAGGTTCGGTGAGTCTTCAGTGTAATGCTGAGGGGAGGTGTGTGTGCAGAGCGGGGGTGATGGGGGAGAGGTGTGATGCCTGTCAGCCTGGTTACCACTCCCTTGGCCCTGGGGGCTGCAGGTGAGACAAGCACACACACAGAAAAAACACACAGGCAAACATACCCTTTGAGGGAGCTAAAAACATACACATTTAAACTGGCAAGACAGAGGAATAAACAAGACATTTAAAGGTGCCAGGGGAATACAAATATCTATCAAGAGAGATAGTGAGCTTTTTCACCGATAAACATAAACCTGGGGACAAATATTTATCTTGGAGAGACTGAGAGGAGTATAATTTGAAAGCTAAATTAATTGTTCGTTTTGTTTCTGGGGCCAAGAGTTTTGGTCCCAGCCGCGTCCTATCCCTCTGCCTTACCCCTAGTTCATGTGTGAGTCCGTGCGTGCGTGTGTGTGTGTGTGTGTGTGTGTGTGATGCTGCACACTGCTTGCTGCCATCATGAGACGTCCACACCAGCTCTCCACAGCTGGTCCACACCAGCTCTCCCTGACCCGAACCCTGCGGCAGGCGGAACGCTTCTCCACCTTCTCTCCTGTAGCTGAGCTGCATGTCAATCACAACCAGGCCTGAACAGTCATTACAACCCACAACCACCACTGCAGCTAACGCTACTGTTAGCACCATCTTTACTGGATAGCACAGTGAGTCATTCTCGGTGCTTGAATGTTCCTCTCCTACAATGATAATCGCGTTAATCTTCTTAAATGTCCACTTTAATACCTCTGTTATACTGCTGGCTCTCCAGCCGTAGAATTACTGTGATAGCGCTATGCTAATACATACTGGAACAACCGCTAAAGATAGCAGTTTGAGCTGTCATTATTATCGTTATCCTCAAAAGAATGAAAAACCCCATTCTTTGCCTTTAAGGAAGATCTCCACCTCTCTCACACACGCTCTCTCTTTCTCTCTCTCTCTCTCTCTCTCTCTTTAAGGTTACCTTTCGTTCTCTTTCGATCCTGACCTCGTCCACCTGTTGAACATATCCTGCTGGCTCTCCTCTCCGACCCAGTGCTGTCTCAGTATAGACGTATGCCTTTGGGTCTTCTTCTTCAGAGTAGAGGCTTCAGGCTTTCAGCTCAAATCAATTTCCAAATCAAAGCATAGAGCTCCCCCGTGACTCCAGGTGTGAAGAATATTCATATCGCAGCATGCTCATCGTTTAGCTGAGTCATTGGCACAGGAGGTAGGGTAAGAGAGTCTGCCCACACGCTCACACTCACACTTACACCAATATGCCAACATGTTCATATGTGCAGGTACACATGCACACACACACACACACAGAGCACATGCAAACACTTGCACTGCACACGTACACAAGCTCATACATACATACATACATACATACACACTCCTGACACAATCCCCCGAGGACACAGCAGGGTAAGTATTATACATATGTATAGAGTATACCACACACAGCTCACATATATACATTTTGAATTGTGCACGCCACCATGTTCCTGAGAAGAAAAACGTACACACTTGCTCATACACGCACGACTCTACAAACAATTAGTTTCCCTCCCCTGCCGCTCCCTCTCCTCCTTTCTCCTTCCCTTTCTTTTCTTTTTTCCTTCCTTTTCTTACGAACTCCCCCTCTTCTTCCTTCCATACTTTGCTCCCTCAGTTCTGACATTGTTGAGCTGAAGTGAGGTGTGAATTAGCCAGACCACTAGAGCAGAACACAGTAAAGCCTGCCTAGGGGATAATTGAATTATTCTTAATAGCAACCTCGTTATATAATTGATTCTGTGTTACAGTTCTGGAGGAAAACAATCAATCAATGGAAGTGATCAAACATGTTTTGATGGAACAACGCTTGTGATTGGCAGATCACTGACCCAACAAGCCAATCACTCACTCTGCATGCGTACACTGCGCTCTCTCGCTCTGCTGGACTGGCTTCTACGTGTGTGTGTGTGTGTGTGTGTGCGTGTGTGTGTTTTGGTGCAGCATGTTTCAGTGTGTTCTGTTTTATTATGTTGATGCAAATGTTAATATTTCAATCGTTTTTCTTGGGCATTTAAGGTTCAAACACAAACAAACTTGTTAAACACTGAGACAGCAGATACAGTATGTCTACAATCAACGAAACATCCTTAGTCAAGAAGTAAAAATAGGCTGTTGGGGGATGACGTCCTCATGACTGGTCACTGCCCTTCCCCAAACCCACCACAAGGTCCCACGATGATGTCATCGCTATTCTGCGGAAGGTCTGACCCCTCCGCCTGACCTTTGACCTTTGACCCCAACAGGCCCTGCGCCTGCGACCCCAGGGGCAGCATTGGCGTGTGCGCGATGGAGGACGGACAGTGCCGCTGCCGGGCGGGAGTGGAAGGACACGCGTGTGACAGGTGCTGTGTCACCCTGACTGCAGACACCCACGGGTTGCCACGGGGAACACTGATGTAGACTGATGTATTCCACAGTAATGGACGCTTTCGTCTGTGTATAATTACATCTGCTGGTCATGTGACCCATGCCATTGGCAACTTTGTACAGTACATAACTGTCTTCCACTTCCATATTAAATACATTAAATAAAGCACTTGCAGTTTCACATAGTCTGGCACAAATGTGTTAAACTATAAATACCATGGGTGTTTGCAGTCATAATTTTAGGCACAAAAATTATAAATTATAAATACGATATGATGATAGTGTGATATTCTGAGAATGACTTTCATGTGCATTATGAGTCATCAGAGCACATATTTGTCTCGTATTACCCCTTTTAACACCTCCGCACACAGCCTAGGGGTGTTGTGTTTGTCGACTTGTGTTTCACACCTCGCTTCTCCTCTAACCTCTCCTACACTATGACGGCTGAAGAGCCCTTTTCAACCCTCGGCCCGGGCTGCTACAAGTCTTGTGTGTGTGTATGTCAACGTGTGTATGAATGTGTCCATGTGTTTGTGAGTGTGTGTGAGTTTCTCTATGTGCGAGACTTGCATGTGTGTGTGTGTGTGTGTGTGTGTGTGTGTGTGTGTGTGTGTGTGTGTGTGTGTGAGTGTGTGAGTGCCATGTCAGTGTGTGTATCTGGAGGTCGCATCAGAGGGAGCTAGCAGGCAGCCGTGGGGGCGTTTGGCCCCAGACAGCAGCACATGTTCAGCTGGCAGAAGTCCTTCTCCTCCCTGTCTTGCTGACCCTGGCTCTGCCCTGGCTACACCCCGTGCAATATGGACAGATTAGTCAAAACAAGCATAGCAGTACAAGGGCTGAGGGGGTTTGGAGGATTTGAGGATAATTATGTGTCTGTGGGTGTGTGTGCGTGCATGTGTGTGTGTGTGTGTGCGCGCGTGTGAACAGGTGCAAGCCAGGCTTCTTTAACCTGCAGCAGGACCTGCCATCGGGCTGTCAGCCATGTTTCTGCTTCGGGCACTCGGTGGCCTGCACCTCGTCCAGCGACCATGTGGCTGTCAACATCACGTCCGACTTTGTCGAAGGTATTTAGCTCTTCGCTGCAGAAGTCGAGCTATTGGGAAACAACGGTCAAGAGCCTTGTGTTGATCGCAATCGTTGCCAGTGTTTCTGGAGTTGTCCTGTGACTACGTTCTGCCGCTGTGTCGCCCTGGTGGTCTCCAGACCAGGACGGATGGTCCGGGGAGTTCTCCCAGGGACAGGAGTACCCTCTGCTCTGGAAGGAGGGGGAGGTCTACCTGCTACCTCTGGCTGAAGACGACCTGGGATACTACAGAGCTCCAGGTAAGGGGGAGGAAAGGGGGAGGGTAAGAAGGGAGAGAGTGAAAGGGGGAGAGAGGGAGATATGGGAGGTTTGTGCATTGTAATGCGCTTCTACTGTCAACTTTAAGGGTGTGTTCCAGTAAAGATTTATGCTATTTCAAGTTTTCAACCATGTCCTTTCTTCCGAGTAAATATGTAACATACATGTCATTGTATGTACACGTGTGTGCATGGGAAAATGTGCGTTTACGCCTGTGTGTGTAAAGACTTGTAGCGATTGTTCCAATAATAGATTGGCACCACCTCTTGGCCCTGAGGTTATACAGAGTTTATAGACGCCGTTTCCTCCCATGTCTTATCTTCCCCATATTAGTAGATATCTCCGGCCCTGCAGGAGAGACTGTGTGGGACTTAAGACTTAGTGCCAGCTTCCATCAGCTACCCAGTAGGAAAGGCCTGCTGGAATTGGATGGCTTAGTCTGCTGGAGAAGCAACAAAGTGAAAATTGGCCTTCCTCCTCTCCTCTCGTCTCCTCTCCTTTCCTGTCATCTCCTCTCGTCTCCTTTCGTATCGTCTCCTCTCCTCTCCTTACTTCCAACTCTGTCTCCTCTCTTTCCTCTCCTCCATGTCCTCTCTGCCTCTTCTCCTCTCCTCCTCCTCCCCCGGCTCAGTACGCCCCCGCCAGCGGCTGGCAGGAACACAGAAAGCAATCCCATTAACTCCACGTCATTCTGGCTCTGTAATGCCCAGCTTGTCTGATCACAGAGAACCCAGTTGCGCCTTATTTTAGCGCATGCGAAACTGCTCCAAGAAACTCACAGAGGAGACTACAAAGCCTGGTCAGGGATAATTTTAGAGTTTCTTTCGATGCCGCTAAGTCGCCACGAATACGTATTAGTCATTTTCTTGTCTATTTATTTATTTACTCATTTATTTACGTGTTGCTTTTTTTGAACCCCGTCCATCACTCTGCCGTCTCCGCGGGCCACCGCACGGCGATTAGCGTCTGGCCAGGCGCCGCCTCCTTATCTCGCCGGTGCAGCGTCTGTTTGTGTTGTTTCTCGGCACAGTGAAATACCCAGATCTATAGCGCCGACCGGCCCTTTTAATGATCTCATTTTCTCCCGGCTTCGTTCATAGCGAGACGTTTTGTACAGTTACTTTAAAGATTAGGCTGCAGAGTTGCGTCGGAGCCTCCGCCCCAGCCCTGGATTTTGACTCCCTCTTCCTCTTTTCTTCTTTTTTTCCGTGCGGGAAAAAGGGGGGACTTTAATTTGTATTTTCTCTGCTGTAATCCTCCCTGTGCGTTTCCCAGCACTCAGAACCGATAATTCTGAGTGACAATGCCCCCGTCGAACGACAGGCGGGAAAAGCTATTTCTCTGATTCTTATTAATCTATTTGTCACCTATTTGAGTGTGTCTGTGACTACGCCTGCCATGTAAGGCCAGCAGGAGCTCTGCTGTTGTCAAAGAGAAACAGGGAGAGGGGATAAAAGAAGGATGGAGAGAGAGAGAGAGAGAGAGAGAGAGAGAGAGAGAGAGAGAGAGAGAGAGAGAGAGAGAGAGAGAGAGAGAGAGAGAGAGAGAGAGAGAGAGAGAGAGAGAGAGAGAGAGAGAGAGAAAGAAAGAAAGAAAGAGAAAGAGAGAGAGAAAGAAAGAGAAAGAGAGAGAGAAAGAAAGAGAAAGAGAGAGAGAAAGAAAGAGAAAGAGAGAGAGAGAAACACAGAACAAATGAAAGAAAGAACGGAAGAAAGAAACAAATAAATAACGAAAAGTAAAAGAAAGAGAGGGTGAGGGGAGAAAGAGAGAGAGAGAGAGAGGGTGTTTCAGTATATTCCACTCAGCCCCAAATATATCAGCCCACACAGAGCTGCCAAGACACAATCCCCTGTTCAACAATGGACAGAACCGTCTCGCTAAGCTTCCTGTTGCATCAGAACTTCACAGCTCTCAAAAGCAGAGGGGGCAGACAAAAAGAAAAAGACCGATTATTACAGAGCTGGAGAGATATAGAACAATGAAACAGGTAGAATAAGAAATAGAGTGTGTGTGTGTGTGTCTGCGTGTGTGCACCTGCATATTATTCGGGCCATGCCCTTCTCTGTGATCTGTGTGACACACTTGTCTCCCAGCTAAAGAACAGATTGTTATCCCAGATTGCCTGGAACTGAGTCCGTGTTCCCACGACGAAATCAGGCCACTTGTTCCACAGAGCACTTGAGAGAAGCTGCCAAGCCCTCTTATGGAAGGTACCCAGCTCATCTCCTAAACACTCCTTAACCCTTCATCACCAACCTTGGCCCCCAGGCTACACTCAGGTGGTTGTATGCCACATTTGTCCAGTCTCCCTAAGTCTCCACAGTCTGCCTCAGTCTCTCACAGTCCCCTTCAGTCTCCTTCAATATCCCCTAGTCTCCTCCCCTCCTCTATTCTCCCCTAGTCTCCTCCAGTCACCCGCAGTCCGCTTCAGTCTTCTCCAGTCTTTCTCAGTCTTCTTTAGTCTTGCCCACCCTCCCGGGGCTTCGGGCATGACACCCCTGAACCTCGCCACCTGCTCCGTGACTCTGTGAATCAGCGTCTAGACAGGGTGATCTCCATGACTGGAACAGGCCAGACCGCCATGACAGGAGGAAAGATGGAGGGAGAGAGAGAGAGAGAAAAAGAGAGAGAGAGAGAGATGAGAGAGAGAGGGAAGAGAGAGAGAGAGAGAGAGAGAGAGAGAGAGAGAGAGAGAGAGAGAAAGAGAGAGACAGAGAGAGAGAAAGAGAGAGAGAGAGAGAGAGAGAGAGAGAGAGAGAGAGAGAGAGAGAGAGAGAGAGAGAGAGAGAGAGAGAGAAGAGGGTGACATCTCCTTGAGGGCTCGTCAGCGCAGGGAGCATGTGTTTGGCTCAGCAGCGAGGAACAGTCACCATCAGAGAGAGAGACAGAGAGACAGAGAGAGAGAGACCCAGGGGAGTGTCCCTTCCTCTGTCTTCCTCCGTTTCTCCTTCTCTCCCTCAGGCTGTGATGGCAGTAAGTGTTTCACTCAACATGATCGCCACTGGAGCCCCTGACAACCCTATAGCCTGGCGCTCTCCCACCTAAGCCGACTGGACAGGGAGCGAGGGAGACCAAGAGACGAAGCGAGGGGAGGAGAGAAGGAAGGGGAGGGAATAAGGTCATGATGTGACAAGGAGCACGGCAGGCGTATACGGTGAGACAGACAAGGCTCGAATGAGTGTGAGGGACAGAGGAGGGGAGGACAACCGAAAGAGAGAGAGAGCCGAGGAGGGAAGGAAAAGCATATGTCTTCAGCAGCGGTTTGACTGGTCTTGTGTACAGAGCACTTGCGCAGGACAGGCGTAAAAGAACGTGCATGAAAAAACTCGCTCACGTATCGTGCTCTTCCTGTCTCCAATTCACAAACCTTTCCCTAAAATAGACCAGGATCTCCTCATCACACGCAGAAGTGCAGATTGTTTTAATGTCATCATTTTGTTGGCAGCCAATGTGTGTGTGTGTGTGTGCGTACATGTGTGTTGGTGTGTGCGTGTGTGTGAGTGGCTGGCAGGCAAAACTGATACAGACCTTGGAAGTGTCAGTGTACCAGGTGGTGTGTCTGTCTGGTCTGTGTGTAATCATAGATCTGGCCCTACACCAGTCTGACAGCCACACACACCACCTGTAGGCTGACATCCTTTCCTGCCTTCACCTCTGCCTTTACTTCTACATCTACTCTGCCTTTTTTCTACCTCTATTCTGGCTCTTCTCTGCCTATGCCTTTACCTCTGCCTTTACTTCTACCTCTGCCTTTACTTCAACCTCTACATCTGCTATGCCAATACTTTCTCAACTTTACTCTCTACTCTGCCTTTACTTCTGCCTCTACCCTGCCTCTGCCTTTACTTCTGCCTTTACTTGTACCTCTACTCTGCCTCCAAACTCCCTTTATACGGCTCTATTCCGCCTCAAATTTGTCTCTGTCTCCACCCCGCCTGTGTCTGTGCCTCTTCGTCTGCCTCTATCCTGCCTCCTGTTTACCTCCTCTGCACCCATGCCGGTCGATGTCAGTTAGAGGCCTCCTCAGGACTTTAATCTGTTTGGGTGAAGCGTTGTCGATTTAATTGAAATGGAGTTGATGTAATTGGTTTGGAGAAGTCTAAACCCCTGATTGATCGCGGGTCGTCTACCGCTCACCAAGTGTCACTGCGGGAATGGTTGTCGTGACGACGACCCGGGAAGGGGTCAACACAAGGCAGAGGCTGATCACAGGCAGACAGAGTGGCAAGGAAAACAGTGAATACTAAAGATCCCCGTACTTAAACACATAGCCTGTCTCTCTCTCTCTCTCTCTCTCTCTCTCTCTCTCTCTCTCTCTCTCTCTCTCTCTCTCTCTCTCTCTCTCTCTCTCTCTCTCTCTCTCTCTCTCTCAAAAACACCCAAACACACACACTGTCAGCATGTGTCGTAGGCGTTGTGAATCTCTGTTGTGATGCAGAGACACGTTCGGTCTCACTAGCACACTACAGGTCTGAAAGTTCAGCCTTGAGATGCTCATAGCAACGACCTCCACCACACGTCAAAACCGTCAAAAGTGTCTTTTTGAGTCTCCCTGGAGGTGTGTTAAGGGGATCTGTCCTTGAACATTCCTTTGGTCTTTATGGTGCCAAGCAGGACCTGATAAGTGCTTGAAGTGATTTCAAATCATGTATTTTTCACCAGTTTTATCCGAAGCCCTGAGATATATTTTTCAGAGTTACGGAAGGACATTTGCGGTTGATTCGTGTTAAAGTTTCAATGCCGAGAGAGTCAGTCCAGGACAGGCAAACCCCCCTGGGGCCTGTGGGGATTGTGGAGGTCAGCTGACAACATGACAAACATGCCCAGGTCGTAGTCACGGTGCGGTGGGCAGGGCAGGGCCGGCATGCAGCGTTGCGGCAGCCCTGTGAGGAAGAGGAGGAGGGGAAAAAATAGACTGTCAGAGGATGCGACGAGACGCGAGCCGACAGCCGGATTGCTCAGATGGCGGCCAAAGGCGACTCACCTCCCGACGTGGACACGTGCCCCGACACCACCAGGCGAGCACAGGAGAGCCGTCACATGCCATCACGCTCAGACGGGGGCCTCGCGCACGCCTCACTCGCCGTTGACCGGGGCGCTTGCAGGTGGGCGGGGCAGGTCGCTCCACCGCACTAAGGGGGGGGGGGGGGGGTGGGCAACTGAATGGGTTCAAGGGACTGCTGAGGCTGTTATCGCTGCACACCGAATCGACAGGAATATCAATCTTGTCCAAATGTGCTTTCATCAGGTCTGCCTTGTTTTTGTTTCCTGTTATTTCATGCCCACCCCCTCATACCCCCCACATTCAGCTTTTATTACATTTTAAAAGAGGGATGCTGTTTTTCATTTCTTTTTACGTTATCAAAGCATTTTTTGGGGGAGTGTGTGTGTATGTGTGAGTGTGTGTGTGTGCTGGCTGAGTGGTTCGCATGGTCCGAGTGCTTCTTTGAAGTCCCTCTAATGTGCTGTAATGAGCCAGAGATGAGATGGAGGGTGATTACACCCAGACTCCCACTGTGATCTCTGTGGGCTGCGAGAGCCTGGCCCTCTCATTCTCTCCGCACACACACACACACACACACACACACACACACACACACACACGTACACACAGTTACCAATACACACTGTCACACATGCAATATACACACATTTTGCAAGACACACATATACGCTTACCAATACACACACACACACACATACATAACACATACAGTTCCCAAAGTACACACTTCGATAATACATCCTGCCTCAACTGACTCGTAGAGATACCAGGCACACCAAACAACACACAGATGCACAAAGACACAGACATACACAGAGACTCACACAGACATGTGGTCTGGGCCAAAATGGAACAAAAACACTGTCTGGTAATGGCATAGTAATTGGCGGGAGCTGAAAGCTGGTTCATCTGTGACCTCTGACCCTGTCTGTGGCATTGACACGCACCCTCTGCCCCCTACAGAGAAGTTCCTGGGTGCCCAGCTCCTGAGCTACGGCCGGCTCCTCTCCCTCATCTTCACCGCAGAGACCCCTGACCTGCTGCCCGCCTCTGTCACCGTGCTCCTGGAAGGCCCCGGGGACTCCGTGTCCGCCAGCCTCTCCTCACCCTGGCCGCTGCCCACACCTGAGCCCCGGCCTGGCCTCCAGTCCCGGCGCACCTTCACCGTCAGGTACGGGGGAGGCAGAGTGGGCGTGGAGGTCAGCTTGCATATGTGTGCGTGTGCGTGCACGTGTGTGTGTATGCATTCTTTTGTATTTGCGTCCACATAAGGCTAACACAGACGATCCAGGCCAACGCCCTCCAAGACCTCCTTCTGTTCAGCCCGGGAACAATGGGAAGTGATGTTTACGTTTCCGAAACAGGAAGTCGCTCCGTGACTCGTTATCCCTCTGAGTGTCATCACACGAGCTGTGTCTTCTTCAGGGACCATGAGGAGTGCTGGCGTGTGTATGGGAGTGTGGTTAATGTGTGTGTAGTGTGTGTGTGTCCGGGCAAGTGCTTGTACAGTAAGCGGGTGTGTGCTTCGCATAGACGTCTATGATCGTGAGTGGCCGTGCCCAAACACACACACACACTCAAGTGAGTGAGTGTGTGTGTGTTTGCAGAGCCCCCATGACGGGCCAAGCAGAGACATGATGAGAATGTTTCCAGTATGGATTCAGACATGTGGAAGCTGCCAGAGGCGACGCGTCAGTCTGTCCCTGTCCTCTCTGTTCCCGCCAAGCAGTAATGACTTCCCCAACTCCCTCCTCCCCTCCAGTTCCCTGCGGACCTGGTGTGGGGGTGTGGGGAGGGGGCTGCGGGTGGCCTCCCTGGTCCCGCGTGCGGTCACGAGCCGCTTCTGTTCCTCGAGCGTCTGGCTTTTCTGCCCGCGAACGTTTCCGCAGCGAGACGCGAGACGCGAGAGCGGTGTTAAGCAAAACAGGAACGGCGACGTTATCGGGTATTTCCGAGGTGCCTGTCTCATTGGTGTGAAGGTTCATGAATAAACATGCGCGCCAACAAGCGCCTCACAAGCGCCTCACAAGCCCCTCAGCCCCGCCTTCATCCGCCGCCTCATCTTCTGACTGACAGTGAGCGTCGTTACTGCAAGTCTCGTGGAAGTTGATAACACTGTGTAAAACGTTTGTGGTGGGGGGGGAGGGTGTTTGCCTCACCCGGAGCTCCATTCTCTGATGTTCTGCTGGGGTTGGCGGGGGCAGAGAGCGTGTTTGTACTCGTGTCTGAAGCGTGTGAGATGCTCAGGAGAGAAAAGAAGTCTGTCTGTCGGTTCGGCACAGTACGCTGCTGCAGTGTGTCCTCCTCCTGCCGGGGCCCTGTCCATGTCGCCAACTGCCTCTTTCTCATATCTCTCTTTTGATTTACAGTCAATGACTGTTTATGGGCACTGCTGCGTGGTTACGAGATTGTGTGTGTGTGTGTGTGTGTGTGCGCTTGTTTATGTGCGTTTGTGGACGCCATACATCGAGTGGCTCGTATTCCCCCAACGATGCCCCTTTTGTGCTGGGCTATGGCAGGCTTAATAAAAAGCCTCCCCCTCCTCCGCCCCCCCCCCCCTCCATCCCTCTCTTCAATCCTCCCTGCCTCCCTGGCTCTGCTCGGGGCTGATTAAAAGGAACATGTCCACTCCATAGGGATAACATGGCTCGGGGACTTTGCTCACTTTCACAGGAAATCTGCTTATTGCCCCCCGCACTACACCCCCCCCCCCCCCTTTCCCCGCAAACACACACACCCTTGCCCTCCGCTCAGATCCATTACCAGGGCCCCAGACTGCTTCAGCGATTGGCCTTTATTACTTGAGCTGGCTGGCCGGCTGGGAGAAACAAGATCCTTCACACAGACACACACAGACGCGCAATCAAACGCAGGTGTGTTGATTGGAGGCCTAGGCCTTGCCCTTCAGGGGACTTAAATACTGCATGTATTCACAGACCTGACACACATGGGCAGACCTCATGCGTTGCCATGTACCCGCCGTTGCTGCCACCCCCCACCTCACATATACTCCATACTGTCTTTCTGTATCGCTCCAACAGGATGCATATGGTTCATGGTCTGCAGTCAGTGTGTGACAGTATTGTGAAATGTGTTTTGAAGGATCGGGCATCTTTATGCCTCACCAACGGCCTCTGGGAATGGGACCCCTCGCAGAATTGCTCAGCTCGAGGTTCGTTCTCGAGGATTCTCTGAGGGTTTAGGTTCCCGGCCTTGTTGTTGTTTGTACTTGTGCAATGCCAGCTGTTCCAAGACAAGGGAGTTTAAGGAATTTCCCCCTTAATCAATCCCCTTCATTTCCGTATTTCCACTGCAAAACATGAAGAAATCAGCAAGTGTCTTGACTGAAATACATACAGTATACTGTACACAATCACATACTGGACACACTGTTGACATTCTTCACCACAAATCATCCACCTTGTTTCTATTCTGCTGTGTTTTAACCGTGACAGCCACTAAAGAAGCAACTCATGACAACAAAAAATGAAAACAGTTGGGCCGTTGTGAGAAAGAAAATGGCACACCATTTTGTTTCTATCATAAAAACTCGAATTATCTCATCACTTGTGGCGCATTTGAGTGGAGTTCAGATCCACTGAATGATGTGTGTGTGTTTTTTGTGTGTTGTCTGAATGAATCCTAGGCTTCACGAGGAAGACAGGAGACTCCAACCGTCTCTGTCTCCATCTGCATTCCGGCAACTTCTCTTCAACCTTACAGCCCTACGAATCACCAATGCTGGAGGACCTAACTGTAAGTGTACTGAGCCTGTGTGTGTGTGTGTACATGTGTTTGCATTTGGTCTCTATCCATCCTTAACATCCTGTCATCATTGCAGGGAGCTTTAGTGTTCTTCCTGCTTCGTGTACTCCACCTGCTGCCTGATTGGCTTATGCCTCTTTGGAACAGGCCGAGGAGAATAGGCATGGAAGCTGTGCTTGCCCTCTCAAGTCCAGCTGTCACGGTCTTTCAATTACATTTTCACTGTTAGCTCAGACTCAATTATGGCCTGATTCATTCAAACACACACACACACACAAACAGGTGGGCAAGCAGGCATGCTCTCTTACAGTGGTGGTCTGGGCCTCCCTTTCTCTCTCTCCCTTTCTCTCTCTCCCTTTCTCTCTCTCTCTCTCTCTCTCTCTCTCTCTCTCTCTCTCTCTCTCACACACACACACACACATACAGACACTCACACTCTCTTCCTCTTTCCGCTCTCATCCTCTATATCTTTCTAACTTTCTCACTTTAATTAAGGCCTCTCCTCAGAGGCTGAGTAACACAAAACACATAGCATAGCCACACACACACACACACTCATCATGCACACGCACACAAGCACTTTCACACATGCACATCTTTCTCTCCGCCTGTTTGCATATCACAGGAGAAAACATTGCTAATGATTTGTGTTAGGTCTCAAATTAGTTCACTAACTGTGTTCGAAGTGTCTTATCGCTGCAGGCGCTGCAGTGCAAGTTAGAAGGAAAATCCTACAAAGCCTCTATCTCCCTTTCTTCTCCCAGTCAGTCAACCGATCGTGCCAGCCAATCCGTATGCCAGTCAGCCAGTCTATTCAGCCAGCCAATCCCGCCAGCAAGCCAAATCCAAGGAAAGGAAAGGAAAGGAGAGGAGAAGAGAGGAGGGGAGGGGAGGGGAGGGGAGGGGAGGGGAGGGGAGAGGAGAGGAGAGGAGAGGAGAGGAGAGGAGAGGAGAAGAGAGGAGAGGGGGGAAGAGGAGGGGAGAGGCAGGGGGTTGGATGGGTGATGTGTGAAGCTGTGAGGGTCTGAGACTTCACCATACCTCCTGGAGGGAGGAGAGGAGAGGCAGAGAGGTAGGGGGTCCGAGTTGGGGGGGGCGGGGGGGTCAGATGGAGAGAGGAGAATGTACACTCATGGTGTTTGTTGGTTAGCGAGGAGGCAATGACGAAACACTTGAATGGGTTTGATCGTCACTGAAGGATTTCTGGGATCACGACTTCTTGGAGCTCAAGGTCTCTCTCTTCCTCTCGCCCTGTCCATCTCTCTCATTTTCCTCCTGCCTTCATCTTCCCCTCATTACGTATTTATTTATTCACTAGCGCTGTATTTCTTTGAGCTGATGAAATCACACATCCCTCAATCACATTCATTTGTACACTCACATGTGTGTGCACACACACACACACACACACACAGATAATGGCATGCAGTCTCTGGAAAGTACTGTATTAGACCTTGAGCAATGGTAGCCAGTGTGATGGATGCAAAGACCATGCAGAGAGAGAGAGAGGAAGAGAGAGAGAGAGAGAGAGAGAGAGAGAGAGAGAGAGAGAGAGAGAGAGAGAGAGAGAGAGAGAGAGAGAGAGAAAGGGGATTTGGGCTGGGTGACCCCATCACTATTTATGAGAGGAGAGAAATGAGTGATCTCTACTCCCTAGTGGCCCATGCTTGAGCCATACTTTCACTGCAACCTCTCTCTCTCTCTCTCTCTCCTCTTCTTCCTCTCTCGCTTCTGTCTTCTCCCCTCCTCTCTCCTCTTCCCTTTTCTCCTCCTCCACCATCTTCTCCACCCTTTCTCCATCCCTCCACCGCAGAGATTTATTCATTGATTTTATCCAAGATTCCCTGTGTGCACGTGTCACTGTGTGATGTGTTTGTGTATAAGTGTGTGTGTAAGTGTGTGTGTGTCTGCGTTTGTCTCTGTCTCATTAAGCCCAGTGTCTCTGGTTATTAACATGACTGGCATGCTGGGTCCACTCCACCACCTCATTACAGGTAGCAAACACACACTGTTACACTCCCACTCACACACACATAAACACACACAATCCCTCTTAGCAGCACATCCCACTTGTACGTACTGTAACACAATCCTATCTCTCTCCCTCTCTCTCTCTCTCTCTCCCTCTCTCTCTCTCTCGCTCTCTCTTTCCCTCGCTGTTTCTCTCCAGACACGTCTCAGCTCTCCGAGGTCACTCTGGCCTCTGCCGCCCCCTCCTTCAGCCTCGCTGCCCCCCCGGCCCCTGCAGCCCCCTGGGTGGAGGACTGCTACTGCCCCCTGGGCTTCCAGGGCCAGTTCTGCGAGAGATGCGGCCCAGGGTTCACCAGGGAGGTGCCCTCTGGGGGTGCCCTCTCCCCCTGCGTGCCCTGTGACTGCCACATGCACGGCCCGTGCCACCCTGACACAGGTAACCCTGGTAACCCTGGTAACCCTGGTAACCTTGGCTCCTCTCGGCTCCTGACCGGCCACGTCCGCACTCCCATCTCCTAACCGGCTTCTTTCTCTCTCTCTCTGGTCTCTCTCGTTCCCGGTCTGTTCTTCCCGGGTAGCCACTGTGTCTTTATCTCCCGACAACAGGTGTCCTGTGACCTTTTCTCCACACTTCCTCCTCATTGTGCTCTCGCTCTCTCTATCTCTCTCGCTCTCTCCGCATCTCTCGCTCGCTCCCTCTGTCTCCAGGCCAGTGATGAATGACGTTCCATCTCTCCATCTCTCCTCCAACATGACGCGTGCCATCCCGCCTCTATCTTTTCATCTCTCTTTCACTGTCTCATCCCACTTCTTTCCCTCCCTCCTTCCCTCCCTCCCTCGCTCTGTCTCAGTCGGAGTCTCAGACAGAGATTTGACCTAGTTAGAAGGAGTTGCCTGCAGTGTGCGTGCGTGTGTACGTGTGTACCTCTGTCTGTGTGAATGTATTTGAGTGTGTGTGTCTGTGTGTGTGTGTGTGTGTCTGGTGTCTGGAAGCAGGGCTGGTGTCACTGCTCGCCTCCTCCCTCATTACCCTCGTTCTCCGCCCCTCCACTCATTCAGTCTAATTTGGATGCAGATTTCCTGCCCCCCCCCGCCCCCCAAGCCTCCCCCTCCCCCCCTCCCCCCTCCGACTCCTGCCCCCCCTCGCACTTTAAATGTATTTTCTCTCTCTCAGCTGGCATTGCACTCTCTTCTTTCTCCCTGTCCCACATCCCCTCCTCTCATCCTTCTCTCTTCTCTACATCTTTTCCTCCCTCCCTTTCTCCCTCGTCCTCTATTTCCTCCCTCCCTCCCCTGCCTGCCAGTCGACAGACACCCTGATTGCGCCTGGCCGTCAGCATGTCTAGCTGTCTGACCTCCGTTTCCAACCTGCTTTTGTTTGCTTGATGTGCCTCCCTCTACTGCTCTCCTTGCTCTTCCTCAATTCTTCTCTCGTCGCCTTTCCTCCCCTTCTCCTCCACACCAATGCCCTCCCCGTTTCCTTCCTTCTCCTTTCCATCCTCTTTCCTGACATCTCCTCCCCTACGTTCTGTCCTTTATTTCCTCATCCCTCTTTTCAACTCAAATCTCTCTTCACTCCTTCCCCCCTCTCTTCCATCCGTCTCCTTTTCATCCCTCTATCCCAATTCCTTTTATAGTTCATTCTCAATTGCTTTTCCATTACGTTTATATCAAACTCATCTTGGTCTTGTTGAGCATGTGATAGGTGAATTAGCGGCACGCTGTTTTTTTTTTATTGTGAACATTCAGTTCAGTACCACCTGTCACTACCTTTTCATTGTCTTTGGAGAAGAGAGAAAATAAGCCATTAGGTATGAGAGAGAGAGAGAGAGAGAGAGAGAGAGAGAGAGAGAGAGAGGAGGAGGAGGATGAGAAGTATGATGGAGAGAGTGAAAAAAAGAGAACCGTGGTGTGCTTTCAAGGGAGACAAAGAGAAAGAGAGAAAGGAGAGAATTAGAATGCGACAAAGAGGGAGACTGTGAGAATTAAAGAAAAGAAATAGAGAGAGAGAGAAACAGGTTGTATGTACACAAATGGGAGCGTGTTGAGAGTAAGGAGGAGGAGATCACTTTCATTTATTTATGAACCTTTTTAACTTCAAAGCAGATTTGTGTGTGTGTGTGTGTGTGTGTGTGTGTGTGTGGGGGGGGGGGGGTTCACACAGCAGGTTGGCTGTAGAGTAGAGCCGTTTAGCATATCTTAGTGCCTTCGAAGGTTGGTAAATAGAATTAGGCCCAGATGAATCCCAACGGAACACAAAGCTTCGCTCTTTTCCAGCGTTACGTACACGCACACGCACACACACACACATGCACACACAAACACGGATTTGCAAATTATATTTATGTTCATGTTCTGGGAAGACTCTTGATTCTGTGCTCGGTGTTTCAGTGTGAGACCCAAGGACCAGTCCCTGGAGCCGAGGGTGGGAATCCCTGTAGGCCCTTAAGCTCAGAGAAAGGGGAACGCGTCCTTGAGAGAAAGCGCCCCAGCTCGGTGGGATCTGTCTGGGGACAGATAGATCAGAGGGGAGCCTGTCTGGAGGGCAATGCTCAAATGCCGACTTCTAAATATGACATGTTTAGCTCGGCTTGCTTCAGACTAGTCCGAAAGTTGTTATTCTTCCACCAACCGCCACCGTCATACTGTAAGACTGTAAGAGTAACGTGACATCAGATATTTCCATGACGCTGGAAGACCCCTGAGTCTGCGTACAAATCTGGAGTCCTCTGAGGACGTTGGTCGGTCAAAGTTTACGCCACCTTCGAGCCAATCGGCCTGTGTCCTGCTGTGGCGTCTGTCTAGGGTAGCTCCTTTGTCACATCGCCACGGGCCCAAGTGGCGGCGACAGGAAGTGTCAGAGAGAGCCGGACGTCAAGGAGAAGTGTCAAGGTGTCTCAGGTCGAGGGGAAGGCACGCCCATCCTGTCATGTGTCGTCAGCACACGGACAGGACATCCTGCTGTTCTGTCTTAATGGAAGGCTAATTACCCAATGACTGTATCGCCTTCACAATATCGTCTGGGACTGGATTTTTTTTGTCTTCTCTGGCTGCTTGGCAGGGCTGGTGGGGGGGGGGGGTGGGGGGGGTCTGGCATAGATAAGGGAGGGATGTGTTTTGTTGTGGGGGGTTGTGTCTGTGTGTGTGTGTGTGTGTGTGTGTGTGTGTGTGCTCGCACATGCAACCGATGGTGCTTCATAATCATGATTTATTAACAGTCGGCAGGTTGCAGCGTTTCTATTTGCTGTGGCGCGGCAGCACAGCAGATTGGAAATGTTAATATTTGCGGCATGACGAGCACATTGTGGCTTCGGCAGGGTGGGCACGCTGCTGCGCGGGGCAAACCAAGTCAAGCATATGTCCCTTCAGATACACTGTAGCATTTCCCGTGTGTGTGTGTTTGTGTGCACTTGTTTGATTGTGTGCGTGTGTGTGTGTTTGAGAGCATGTGCTTGGACATGTGCTTGGAGTGTGAATGTACTTGTTACAGAGAAGTGTGTGTGTGTGTGTGTGTGTGTGTGTGTGGGTGGGTGTGGGTGTAGTTGTGTGTGTTTTAGTTATAGAGAGAGGGGGAGAGTAGAATGTAGATGCTTAGTGAGACAGCTCAAGTAATGGGAGGAGGTAACAGAGCTTCTTGTCAAAATGTTGTCATAAACATTGTCATCTCATTCCAGTACTTTATCAGCGATCTCTTTCTTTGCGGGTTTTTTCTGCCCTCTGGGCTTATCTGCTGTTGACTGTGATCAGCAGGGGAAATTACATGCTCTGGGTCGTTCCAAACCACTACCTCTCTCTTTCTCTCTCTCTCTTCTCTCTCTCCTCTCTCTCTCTCCTCTCTCTCTCTATCTTCTCTCTCTCTATATCTCTCTCTCTCTCTCTCTCAACTATCCTTTTTCTCTCTCTGTTGGTTATATTTTTTCTTTATCTTTCTCTCTCTCCCTCTCTTTCTTATAAGCAGGGAGTTCTCTCCCACCAAGGGGATTAAGGGACACATAATGTTTCCTCTTTTACTCTTTGCTGTCTTTCTTCCTTCTTCCTTCCTTCTTCCTTCCTTCCTTCCTTCCTTCCTTCCTTTCCTTCTTCCTTCCTTCCTTCCTTCCTTCCTTCCCTCCTTCCTTCCTTCCTTCCTCCTTCCTTCCTTCCTTCCTTCCTCCTTTCCTTCCTTCCTTCCTTCCTTCCTCCTTCCTTCCTTCCTTCCTTCCTTCCTCCTTCCTTCCTTCCTTCCTTCCTTTCTTCCTTTTCTTTGGCAGAGCTGACTCATGGCCTTTTTCCATCTGATGCTGACATTTCACCAGACCTCAGGAGCCTGAGAGCGCCTTTATTATGACCACTCTTTGTTGACAAACATATAACCATCCCCGCCCACCTCACCAGGTATGCTAATGTTTATGGTAATAGAAATGCAAATGAACTGAGCCTGTATTCTAATTGGCTCAGAGTGACAGGTGCAGACAGGGGCGTCGGTCATATCAGAGCGCCGCCACGGTACCCCGTCGCCGGCCCTGTTGCTACGTTCCCCTTCGCAGAAAGAAAAACCCACAAGCCTTTGTTTTGAGAGAAACCTGTCGCCATAGTTGCTGTGGGCGTGACATTTAGCCATGCAAAACTTCTGCACAATTATGCAACCGTTTGGCCTGGCACAAATGTCGTGGAGTCTGAGGCACTGAGATTGACCTGACA